>NC_141008.1:13172154-13208694 GCF_052327205.1 Somniosus microcephalus
GGCTGCAACGTGCTATGGAACGACCTGAGGTTGTGAAAGACGCTATATAAATGCAAGTCTTTTTAGCACACCGTGAGGCAGAAGTTTGTCTTGGACAGTAGCGTAAAGCAGGCGATAGCGAATCGGCAGCCGGTAAAATCGAGCAGCGTGTAAAACGGGCGGCCGTTTCATTATCATCCATTTTGCACTAATGCCCAAGATAAATTTCTACCCCAGTCACTTATGGGGGTGCAGGGGGCCTCTGGCTAGTTCAGGTGCAGTTTTATCCAGGAGAACAGAGTTGAAGGGGAGAACTGGCAAGAAATTCGTAAAATCAAAAGAGGAGAGAAACTGTTTAACTAGAAAGAGGGGCAAGTTATCAAATGGACCGAAAGGAAAAGAAGAGCAAGGAACAAGGATAAATTTAACAGGGACAGTACAGGGAGAAAGAGAGACTGAAAAAAGCATGCTGCCGCAATATGCAGGGTCAGAGCCTGAGGCCTACTGCGCTCCCATTACCCATAGAACGGTGTAGGTGTGGGGAAGCACACAAGTTACAAGCAAGCCTGGTTAAGGCCTCCGAGTTTACGCAAAAGTATTTGGAAGGGCACAACGGCGTTTTTTATGCGCTTTGCTCTTTTTTCTTCAGCGCCTGTTTGTAATGGGAGCAAGAGACGCTCCACGGAAGCAGGACTTCTTAAAGTGGCAACGGCTTTGTTGTTTATTTAATAAAAATGTTTTCAGTGCAGGTGAATGTTCCGAGACCCCAATGCCACCAGCAGAGGCTCACCCAGCGGGAGGCTCGATATGAATATCACCGGGTGCACTGCTCATGGTTTTCCATCCATTGAAATGAATGGACAGAAGTTTGTAGGCTGTGCCCCCCGAGCAGATCCCGCACGGACTCGAATAGGACAGTTGAACTGCAAGCTGCTTGGTATTGTACGGAAGGGCAGAAGGAGAATTCCTGCCCTTTACCAGTGAAGCAATTGATGGAGGTTGTGGTGTGGAGAGGGTGAAATTAATATCTTCAGGAGGTGTCAAAGGGGCTTGTGGTTGTTCATAGAATCATACAGCACAGAAGGAGGCCATTTGGCCCATCGTGCCTGTTACATTGTTATAGCATCACATCGTTAAATGGAACTACTTTGGTATGGAACTACTTTGGTATGGTGTAGTTATATTGCTATGTGGTACACTGTGCACGGGCAGTGCACAGTGCAGCGTCGGACATCTTGTATCACTCCGCACCATGCGGCAGCACTGTAACAAAGCAGAAATACAGCTGAGTAAAAGCACTAACTAAAAATGAACTAAAAGTGTCTGTAATATATATAGTATAAGAACACAAGGAGACACAACATGGTGGTAGCGGTATAAGTGAGTACAAAATTGTGCTATACAAACTACGAATAAGACGAAAAGTGATTTTATGAGCTGATTGTGAGTGCCGGTGTCTGCGGAGATTTGCACTGACTGTGCAAATGCAACCCCTCATGAACTGGGAAGCCGACGATATAGTAGAAGCATTCCGCAAGTTCAAACAGAAATGTGAGCTTACATTCAAAAGCTTCCTGAAGGGTACTACCAACGAGGAAAAGGTTAGTTACATTCTGTTGTGGACAGGAGAAAAAGTTCTAGATTTGTATAATAGCTGGAGTTTGACTGAAGAGGAAAAGGAAAACCCTGCGAAAATTTTTGATAAATTCAGCAACCATCTAGAGCCTAAATCCAATCACCGCATACACAGATACAAATTCCAGAGTCTAAGACAGGAACCCGGTTAAACAGCTGACAATTTCCTGACAAGGCTAAGAAATGAAGCCAGCAAGTGTAAATTTAAGGAAATGGAGGAAAGGCTTGTGGACCAGCTAATATGGGGGTCAGCGCATGTAGAGGTACAAAAAGCCCTGATAGGAAAAGAAAAGCTCGGAATAACAGAGGCTATAGATACTGCGAGAGCTCATGAAGCCATGAAGCAGCAAATGAAAACGTTGATTTCTCAAACGGCTGACATGCGGACGGCTTCTGAGACGGACAACAGAGTGGATGCAGTGAGAGAAAAGTACAACACACAAAGACATGCACATGACAACGGGGGAAACGTGCAGAAATTGTGGAAGACCGCCCGGTTACACAGACAGGAGGAAATGTCCAGCATATGGAACAAGCTGCAATGCATGTGGCAAACTAAACCACTGGGAAAAGAGGTGTAGAACGAAGAAAGAAGGAACATACATCAAAAACAAAGGTGGACAGCAGAACCAGAGAAAGAAACACAATATCCATGCCATCGATGAGCAGGATGATGATGATGATCACGACAATGCACTAAACATCGAAACCATAAAGATACAGCTTCACGAGATGTCCAGAGCGGAAAATACTCCGAGGAGAGAATTGCACACCATCATCCAAATCAAAAAAAGGTCAAAGGTCGGCCCACAACCATCAACTTAAAGTTGAAGCTGGACACAGGGGCTCAGAGCAACATTCTCCCATTGAGACTGTACCAGCAGGTCTTTCCCGAAAACCTGACAGAAGATGGCTACCCGAAAAATGGTTGTTTAAAGGCAAGTAATGTCACGCTGACAGCATACGGGGGCAGTGAGATTAAACAACTTGGAATAACCTTTATCAAAGGGACACATAAAAGAAAGAACATCAACTGCATGTTCTATGTCACCGACACTGAGGGGCCAGCGATCCTGGGATTAAACAGCTGCGAGAAGTTGAGATTGATCTCAGTGCATCACGAGCTGATGGAAACATCACTGAAGATAGACAGCAACACCCCGCTGGAAAATCGCCCACAAATCAAGAGTAAAAAAGACTTGATAGGCATGTATCCGGAATGTTTCGATGATACAGTGGGATGTTTCAGAGATTTCCAATATACCACATCACCATCGATCCAGAGGTAAAGCCCGTTATCCATGCTCCACGAAAAGTACCCATCGAGCTGAAGACAAAGCTTGAAAGTGAGCTAAAGGAGATGGAAGAAAAGGGAGTGATCATAAAGGTCACTGAACCCACAGACTGGGTAAACTCAATTGTGGTACGAGAAAAGCCAAACGGGTGTCTCAGAATATGTTTGGACCCCAAAGATCTAAACCAGGTGATAAAGAGGGACCACTATCCCACCCCAACGCTAGAGGAGATTATGCCATCACTGGCAGGAGCCAAGGTTTTCTCAAAACTAGATGCCAGAAATGGATATTGGAACGTGAAGTTGGATGAGGAATCAACAACACTGACAACATTCAACACACCATTTGGGCGTTACAAATTCCTACGGCTACCATTCGGGCTAAAGGTCAGTCAAGATATCTTTCAACAGAAAGTAGACGAGACATACAGAGGCTGTGAAGGAGCTATAGGAATAGCTGATGATATTCAGATCTATGGAGCAGATGAAAGAGACCATGACATGCACCTACATGAGGCCATGGAGGGCTGGCATCAAGTTAAATGCAGATAAGTGCATAGTTAAAGTCAAGGAATGCCAATTCTTCGGTATGATTTATACACCAGAGGGAGTCAAGCCAAATACAGAGAAGATTGCGGCGATTGCTGAAATGAAACCACCCAAAGACAAGAAAGAGCTGAGGAGTTACCTCGGCTTGGTCCAATACATGAGTTCTTTCATCCCACACATGTCGGAACATACAACAAATCTCAGAGAGCTATTGAAAGAAGACGCCGAATACCAGTGGTCTGAATCACACGAAAGGAATTTCAAACAACTTAAAGAACTGTTGTGCAAAGAAACAAGTCTGTCATATTATGACAGAAGAAAACCAGTCACTCTGCAAGTAGACGCTTCTACCAGAGGACTAGGGGCAGCTCTGGTGCAGGAAGGAAAGCCGATAGCTTTCGCATCAAAGGCCTTGATGTCAGCCGAGACGAGATACGCCAACATAGAAAGAGAACTATTAGCAGTAGTGTACGGATGCGAGAAATTCCATACATACCTATATGGCAGGCGATTTACAATAGAGAGTGACCATCGTCCACTAGAACAGATCTATAAGAAGAATCTGTGCAAAGCGCCTGCAAGACTGCAAAGACTACTTCTAAGGATCCAAAGCTATGACTTCACGCTTAAATATAAGCCAGGAAAGGAAATGGTGCTAGCAGAGGCGTTGTCTCGATTGTCACCATATGAGAAACACGAGGTGAAGGGCCTAACAGTAAAAATCCACCACCTAGTGAATGTTACCCCTACAAAGCTCAGTCAAATCAGAGATGAGACTAGCAAAGATGAGGAGTTGCAACTACTCACACAACAAGTAATACAGGGGTGGCCGGAGAGAATCTAGCAGGTACAGGCGACAATTCGTCAATACTGGACAATTAAAGACGATATTGCAGTAGAAGGCGGTATTCTCCTTGCTGGATCGAGGATCATCGTGCCAAAGACGATGCAGATACAACTTCTCCATCTCATACATGAAGGCCACATGGGAATGGAGAAATGCAAGCTGAGAGCCAGATCAGCTGTATACTGGATAGGCATGTACAAAAATATCGAACAGATGGTCTCTGCATGTGGTATATGCCAGAAATACAGGAATGCACAACAGAAAGAGGAGATGATACCTAGTGAAATACCGTCAAGACCATGGCACACTGTTGGGGCAGATCTCTTCACGTGCAATCAAGAATGGTATCTCATAATGGCAGATTACTATTCCAAGTTTCCTTTTGTGAGAAGGATGAAAGACTTGAGAGCCACAACTACCACCAGGATTGCAAAGAGCTTGTTTGCTGAACAAGGAATCCCGGAAAAGGTAATCTGTGACAATGGAACCCAGTTCACATCGAGTGAATTCAGAGCTCTGGCAGAAAAGTATGGGTTCAAAATAGTAACCTCATCCCCACATTTCCCAAGGGGACACGGGTTCATCGAAAGACAGATCCAGACTGTCAAGAGAACTCTCATCAAAAGTAGTGAGATGGGGGAAGACCAAGACCTTGCCCTCCTATCACTCAGATCAACACCACTGAAAGCAGACATGAAATCACCTGCGGAATTGCTGAATGGGAGGAAGTTTAAGACTACACTACCAGCAAAAATACATCCTCCCCAGGACCAGGAGGACTTCAGACAAAAGCTGGCAGAAGCACAAATCGTAGGAAGCAAACATTACGATAAACATGCAAAGACGCTACCAGAATTGCTGAATGGACAATCAGTGCATGTGCAAGACCCGGTGTTGAAAACCTGGAATCCAGCCAAGGTCATTGGAAAAGCTGATACTCCAAGATCCTACTTCGTAGAGACTGAACCTGGTAACCAATACAGACGGAACAGACTCCACATCAGACCTTCACCTGAACTGGATAAGCAGCAGACAACATCAGCAACATTGACAACACCAGCTACCACAAGCAGTACAACACCAGAAACAAGCGCTACAAATCAAACAACCACGAGCATGCACACTCCAACTCCAAAGGCGACAGCAACAACAACTATGAGAGCGGAACACACCAAAACACCGCAGAGAGGAATGGTCACCACCAAATCCACAAGATGGAGGGACAACATCCAACCACCTGAGCGATATCGCGAATAAAAAAAAACTCACGATTCTTTGTAGTTGATAATAATAGTTTAGATATAATATTTGTTAATTTAAATTGTTAAATTTCATGTTTTAGTTTATTGAGAAAGAGGGATGTGTTATAGTATCACATCGTTAAATGGAACTACTTTGGTATGGAACTACTTTGGTATGGTGTAGTTATATTGCTATGTGGCACACTGTGCACGGGCAGTGCACAGTGCAGCGTCGGACATCTTGTATCACTCCGCACCATGCGGCAGCACTGTAACAAAGCAAGAAATACAGCTAAGTAAAAGCACTAACTAAAAATAAACTAAAAGTGTCTGTAATATATATATATAGTATATAAGAACACAAGGAGACACAACAGTGCCTGTGCCGGCTCTTTGAAAGAGCCATCCAACTAGTCCCACTCCCCCTGCTCTGTCCCTTTGCCCAGCAAATGTTTCCTTTCCAAATATTTATCCAACTCCCCTTTGAAAGTAACGACTGAATCTGCTTCCACCACCCATTCAAGGAGTGCATTCCAGATCACGACAACTCACTGCGTAAAAGAAATTCTCCTCATCTCCCTCCTAGTTTCTTTTGCCAATTACCTCAAAGGTAATTTTCTCCCCTTCTGCCTCTAAAGAAGCCATCTCACAAAAAGTGGGAACCGCTGCACCGAACCCGGCTTCCCTCAGTGAGTGGAGGAATTACTGCAACGACATCCGAAGCAGAAACTCATTTTTTATTCAAAAGGCCAAAAATGAAGATCTTTCTTGACAAGAGCAGCCTATGCCTTTGAGACAGATAGTAGAGCAATGGCAGCACTGGAAGCCGTAGCACCAGGTTATTTTGGAAACACTTTTCCCTGAACTGTACCTGGCACTGGAGCAGAAAGTCCGACTGCACAGGTCTCTGGCACTCACTGGAGTGCAATTTACGTACATACGAACAAAGGAACAGGATGTGATGAAATATATGCCTTCATCACCCCCTGTGTTTTACCTGCTTTGTATTGTGTGTGTACCGCCCCCTTTTTCCTATTGTGTGTATTGGCTACGCCCCTGTCTTTTGCCATATAAAGGTCTCAAGAGCTGTATGAGTCATTCTAGCAGGCGAACCCGATGTGTAAAGACCTGCAAAGTTCTTAGTGATTAAAAGCCTTTAGTTGAATCCTTAAACTCCTTGGCCTAGAAATTCATTGTAGCCACTTTTGGGGCGGTAAAGTCGGGCGGCCGCTAAAGTTTGCGCCCGACGCAAAATCGAGGCCACTTCTCCGAATTCATTAGCTTCGCCCTAAGAGTTTGCTCGAGCGCTAAAACTGGTGCTGCACGCCTCTCTTTAGGCGCTAAGCCGGAGGTGCTGAGCGAGAGCGCCGAGGCCGGGCGCAGCGCAGGTGCGGCCATCTCGTGATTGACAGCAGACACCCTGGCGCCGGCCAGCTCTTAAGGGGGAAGGGTCGACTTGGTCTGCTGCCACGCCCTGGATAGTGGAGCCCTCCAGCTAGGCCTAAACACTGCTGCTGGACCCAAATAGCACCTGAAGCCATGCAGAAGGCCCGTGAACGAGCGCAGCGCTTCTCAGAGCTTGATCTGAGTGTGCTGGTTGGTGCTGTGGAGAAGAGGCGCCATATTTTGTACCCGGACAATGGCAGGAAGGCGCCGGGCCACGTCTACCGGAGAGCCTGGAGGCATGTCGCCAGCAAGGTGTCAGCCAACAGCGAGGTCCCCAGGACCGGTGTCCAATGCCGCAAAAAGTTTAATGACCTCACTCGGATTGTCAGGGTGAGTACCCTTTCCAGTGTCCTCCTCATCCTTGCATGTGCACCTCACATTATGGGCAAAGGGACCTGAAAGCCCTAATGGCCAGCCCTCATGCAGCAGCTATGGGACAGGCATGAACATCAATTGCACATTCTGCACTTAACACACTGGCCAAGCTATTCCACCATGGGAGGCAGTGCACACAAGATCAGGGCGACACACTGGCCAGGCTATTCCACCATGGGAGGCAGTGCACACAAGATCAGGGCGACACACTGGCCAGGCTATTCCACCATGGGAGGCAGTGCACACAAGATCAGGGCTACACACTGTACTTAGAGGCCGTCCTTTCTCTTGCAGGCCAAGCTGGCCAATAATAAGAAGAGCCGGACTGCGACCGGGGGAGGCTGACCCCAGATCCAGCCGCTCACCGAGCTGCAACATCGCGTGGAGCGCATCATGGGTGGCCGGGTGATTGGCCCCGTTGCATGTGGAGATGCCGACCCTGTTCTGGGCACCAATGGTAAGGACATCACCTTTTGGACCTCTCTCGTCCCACTTGCGCATCAGATCTACATCCTTTGCCACTGTCCGACCAATGCGCTGAATGCCACCACTCATGCACCCCTCGCTGACGCCCTCTCCTCAGTCTAAAGCTACTCTTGTGCCTTCCTGCTTTCAGATGGTGAGGAGGAGGTCCCTGAACTTGCCAGTGACAGCCCCTCAGAAGAGGAGGAGGAGGAGGAGCAAGAGGAAGGCGGCCCATCAGGGGAACCCTCAGCCGCGGCAACCCATGCGAATGTAGGGGACACGTCTTCCCTGGAGGGGAGCGTGGCGGAAGTGTCGGAGGGGAGGGGAGCTCATGGGACCTGTGGCCTGCAGAAACGCGGGAGGGGGGTGGAAGCTCAGCGGCCTTCTCCCCAGAGGGGGGAAGGGTCGGAGGGGAGTCCAATTGCTGGGCACAGCGGCGTCCAGCAACGCAGGAAGGGTCGGCCAGCTCGGCGGCCTTCTCCCCAGAGGGAGAGTCCGGCCTCCAGTCCGGAGATGGTCTTCGCCGAGGAGATGGGACGCCTCGAGGACTTGTCCGCGGACTCGGAGCGCCGGCACACGGAGCTCATGGGGGTAGTGGCACGGTTGCCTGAGGCCATCGAGTCCCTCTCTCGGAGTGTGACCGATGTCGGGGCCTCACAGGCCATCAGTTTGGCGGAATTCGGGGCAGAGCAGGCAGCGAGTCGGGCGGCATTCGGGGCAGATCAGGCAGCGAGTCGGGCGGCATTCGGGGCAGCTCAGGCAGCGAGTGGGCAGCTGATCAGTGGTGCCGTGCAGTCACTGGGTGCTCTGATGAGGTCACTGAACAGGGCAACACGGGCACTCACTGCTGCCACACTCGCTGTGTCAGCCAGGCATCGCCAGGGCACCCGGCGCGCTGCAGCAGCACAGCGGTCTGTCCCTCGGCAGATTGGTGCGCATGCTGCAGTGCTGGCCCGGGCGAGTGCCAGTGTCTCAGGCGACCAGCGAGCGCCTGCCATCCGCCAGCTTGCCCCCATTCCTCCAGCCACCACTGCCACTCCCCCAGTGGAGCTGCCAGGAGCTGCTGCAGCGACTGATGCTGGCCAGCCACAGCTGCAGCATTCAACAGCCGCCCGCTCAACGGCCAGACCTCGACTAGGCCGACCCCCAAGGGCATCTGCCGTCACGACATGTGCCCCTCAGGAGCCTGCCCCCAGCCTTGCAGCAGCCAATGGCCTTACTTTGAGGAGGAGCAGCAGGGCGGGCAGGGACAACACAAAGATGGCCAAGGCATCGCCCTAGCGAGCCAAAAAGTCGAATGTGTGGCCAGTTGTGTTTGTTTTTTGAAGGCCGAGAATTGGATGTTTGTTTTTTGAAGGCCGAGGATGTGATGTTTGTTTTTTACGAAGGCCGAGGATGACGGCCATTTTAGTTGCACTGTTTTGTTAATCCTCTCCAGGTTGTGGGAGCGAGTAATGTGTTTGAGTGTTTTTTGGGGGTTTCGTCTGTTTTTGGTTTTCATGTGGGAAGGGCCCTGAGTTTGTACAATAAAGCATTTTATTTATTAACATTGTCCATGTTTGATCTTTGAAGTGTTTGTTGCCTTAACCGGCTGAGGGCTTGCGGAGCGGCTGCAATCATGTTCTTTCATTGGCACAAGCCATTCCCTGACAGGGGGCCTAGAAGTGATGTTCAATAAGCCGCCGACGGGCGGCCCTTGGACCTTCTGCCTCCCTCCTGGGCTGGTACTCCTCGTCCTCCTCCTCCTCATGCTCCTCCTGCTCCTCCTCCTGAGGTGGTGGTCCAACGTGAGGTGGCAGTGCCTGAGTCCTGCGGATAGCCAGGTTGTGCAGCATGCAGCAAACGACGACGAATTGGGAGACTCGCTCCTGCGAATACTGGAGGGCTCCCCCGGAGCAATCGAGACAGCGGAACCGTTGCTTGAGGACGCCGATTGTTTGTTCTATGATGTTCCTAGTCGCTTGATGGCTCTCGTTGTATGCCTCTTCAGCAGGGGTCGTGGGCGCGTGGAGCGGGGTCATGAGCCAGGTACACAAAGGATAGCCTTTGTCTCCGATAAGCCATCCTCTTGGGTGAGGCTGTGCCTGGAACATGTCAGCCACAGTTGTCTGTCGCAGGATAAAGGCATCGTGGCTGCTGCCTGGAAAGCGGGCATTGACAGCTAGGATGCGCTGCCTGTGGTCACACACCAGCTGTACGTTGAGGGAATGGTAGCCCTTCCGGTTGCGGTAATCCTCGGCATGCTCCAGAGGTGCCCGCAAAGCCACATGCGTGCAGTCAATGGCGCCCTGCACCATGGGGAAGCCCGCTATTCTTGCAAATCCCACTGCACGCTGCTGCTGCTTGTCCAGGGTCATGGGGAAGGAGACGAATTGATGTCTCCTTCTGAAAAGGGCATCGGTCACCTGGCGGATGCAGCAATGCACGGCGAACTGGGAGATGTTAGCGATGTCCCCAGCAGCGGATTGGAAGGAGCCGGTGGCATAGAAGTTGAGAGCCACCGTCACCTTCACTGCCACCGACAGAGACGTCCTGCGCATCAGCTGTGGCTGCAGATCTCTGTGAAGCAGCTGGCAGATGTCTGCAACCACCTCCCTTCTGAATCGCAGCCTCCTAACACACTTCGCGGCAGACATGGTCAGATAGGAGGACTGCTGGCGGTATACCCTGGGTGGGTAAGGCCTCAGTTGGCGACGCCTGTTGCCCCCTCTGCGTCGAGCCAGGGCTGCCACTCTCTCACGGCGTCTGTAAGCCCTTCTGGCATAAGGCTGAAAGTCAGCGTTGGCACCCAATGCAGCCCCCATTATATGCTGGCAAACACTGAGCTCTCAATGAAGGCAAAGATAATTGCTAAGCTCTGGCCTGAGCCAAAAATACCTGTCCAAGTGTTGGTCCAAACCAGTAAGCTCTCCTCCTTGGTGTCTCTCCAAAAAACCGTTGCACAAGAGTGAATGCTGCAAAATGGCTGGCCTTTATAGTGCAGGGTAAGTGCCCTTTAATTAGCGCTCCCCGTGGCCCGCCTCGGCTGTGTACCGTTCCACTTCACAGTCGTTAGGGCCGCCCAGCGCACAATGGGCCGACGCAAGTGAAGTTCCGGTTCGGGGCGCACAAAGGGCGTTGCACGACAAAATGACGTCATGATCTGCGCGCGCAGCAGGGCGCGCGCTAAGACTTTGCGCCGGCGCTAAATGTGTACTGAAGTTGGGGCGAGGCGCAGATCGCGCTGCGCCCGGGCGCTAAGCGCCTAGCGCTCGAGATCTACTCCTCCTAAGGCGCTAACGGCTGGCGCGCCCAACTGAATTTCTAGGCCTTTGTCTTTGAGCTATCAATGGCACATCAATTTTAATCACTAAAACAACAAGATGGATCGACTCCTGAAACCAGAGCGCTTGGATCTGGACCCCCATGCCTCAGACGCAGCCACACAGTTCGGACACTGGTTCCAATGCTTCGAATTTTTCATTGCAAACTCATCCACCGCCATAGCAGCCGCCACCGGAGACGTGAAACTGGGAATCCTGCGAAACTGGGTGAGCCATCGGGTCTCCCCTCTCATCCAAGACGCCACCAGCTACGGGGATGCCTGCACCATTCTGAAGGCCCACTACGTGCGGCCAATAAACAAGGTGTACGCCAGGCATCTTCTGACTACTCGCACGCAGCGGCATGGTGAGTCACTAGAGGACTTTATGCTAAGCCTAAAAGTACTGGGCAGAGACTGTAACTTTAAGGCCGTGTCTGCCACCGTGTACACGGAGGAGCTGATCCGAGACTCCTTTATTGCGGGCCTCACCTCAAATTACATTCGGCAGAAGCTGTTTGAAAAGAAGGGACTGGACTTAAAACAGGCTATGGGTATAGCGCGATTGCTGGATATGGCCCAGAGGAACTCTGAATCCTGTTCCCCAGGCCACGCGGCCCACTCCGCCTCGTGCGCGCCGTGGGGGCCGCCACCTTGGAAGCCATCTTCACCTCCCAGGTCTCAGGCCAGCCCAGCACCATCGGAGCCCCAGCCCCCACCCAGGAGCCCCACTACTGCCGCGATGCATCGGGGCCCGAAATGCTACTTCTGCGGCCAGGACAAACACTCCAGGCATCTGTGCCCAGCGAAGGGCACCACCTGTTTTAAATGCAGGAAGAAAGGACATTTCAGCAAAGTCTGCAGAGGGAACTCCGCCTCCAACTCCACCACCGTCGCGTGCGCGCCGTGGGAGCGGCCATCTTGGAAGCCATCTTGTCCACCCTCATGGAGTCCACCATCTTGCCCCGACTACACGGACCTCCAGGACCCACTGGTGGCCTCGATCACAGTGGATCAATCCAGGCCGCATCCATTGTCTAAATCGATGATGGACATAGAGGTAAACGGGAACAAGGTTAAATGCTTGATTGACTGCGGGAGCACCGAAAGCTTTATTCATCCTAGCCTGGTAAAATGACTTTCACTAACGATAGCCCCCACACAGGGCAAAATCGCCATGGCTGATAAGACTCATACCTCAAAAATCACAGGTTTCTGCGCGGTTATGCTGTCGGTAAAAGGCACTGATTACAGAGATTTTAAACTATTGATAATGCCAGACCTCTGTGTGAGGGTGATCTTGGGTCTGGACTTCCAGTGCCACCACCAAAGTATCACGCTTACCTACGGTGGGTCCCAGCCGCCCCTCACAGTGTGCGGTCTGGCTACCCTGAAGGTGAAGCCCCCCTCTCTGTTCGCCAACCTCGCACCCAACTGTCGACTCATAGCGACCAAGAGTAGGCGGTACAGCTGGGAGGATAGACGGTTCATTGCGTCGGAAGTAGAAAGACTCAAGCGGGAGGGTATCATCGAATGCAGTACCAGCCCGTGGCGCGCCCAGGTAGTAGTAGTTAAGGGTAGTGAAAAGAAGCGGATGGTGATAGATTATAGCCAGACGGTTAATCTATACACCCAGCTAGACGCCTACCCTCTGCCCCACATAGCGGATATGGTTAACCAAATCGCGCAATACTGGGTGTTTTCCACCATCGACCTAAAATCGGCATACCACCAGCTCCCCATTAGGCCGGAGGACCGTCCATACACCGCCTTCGAGGCGAACGGACGCCTCTACCACTTCCTCAGAGTTCCCTTTGGGGTAACGAATGGGGTCTCGGTCTTCCAGCGGGAGATGGACCGCATGGTCGATGAGAACCAGTTAACAGCCACCTATCCATACCTAGACAACGTCACCATCTGCGGCCACGACCAGCAAGACCACGACTCGAACCTCGCAAGATTTCTGAAAACCGCCCTCAGGCTCAATCTCACCTACAATGAGGATAAGTGTGTCTTTAGCACCATGCGCCTCTGTATCCTGGGCTGCGTGGTGGAAAACGGGGAAATCAGTCCGGACCCCGACCGATTGCACCCCCTACGGGAGCTACCCCTACCAAACACTCCCAAGGCCCTGAAAAGGTGCCTGGGGTTCTTCTCCTATTACGCCCAATGGGTCCCCAATTATTCCGACAAGGCCCGTCCCCTCCTGAAATCAATGTCCTTCCCGCTCACGGCCGGGGCCCACGCCGCCTTCAACAGCATTAAACATGACATTGAGAAGGCCACGCTGCGGGCAGTGGACGAAAACATCCCTTTCCAGGTCGAAAGCGATGCGTCCGACTTCGCCTTAGCAGCCACCCTCAACCAGGATGGGCGGCCCGTAGCCTTTTTCTCAAGAACCCTCCAAGGGCCCGAGATCAGGCACTCCTCGGTAGAGAAGGAGGCCCAGGCCATAGTGGAGGCAGTGCGGCACTGGAGGCACTACCTAGCCGGCAAACGCTTCACCCTGCTTACCGACCAGCGGTCGGTAGCCTTCATGTTTAACACCAAACAGAGGGGGAAGATCAAGAACGACAAAATTCTCAGGTGGCGGATCGAACTCTCCACATTTGAGTACGACATAATATATAGGCCGGGGGCCCTCAACGAATCCCCCGATGCCCTATCACGAGGGATGTGTGCCAGCATCCAGGGGGACAGGCTACAGGGCCTCCACAATGGCCTCTGCCACCCGGGGGTCACCCGGCTTTTCCACTTTATAAAATCCCGTAACCTGCCCTATTCTATCGAGGAGGTCCAGTCTATGACCAGGGACTGCCGCACCTGTGCGGAATGCAAGCCCCGTTTTTTCAGGCCCGACCGAGCCCACCTGATCAAAGCTACACGGCCATTTGAGCGCCTGAGCTTAGATTTCAAGGGACCACTCCCCTCCACCGACCGCAATGTGTACTTTCTCAACATTGTGGACGAGTACTCCCGCTTCCCATTCACCTACCCCTGCCCAGACATGACCAGTGCCACGGTCATCAAGTGCCTCGGCAACCTGTTTTGCACGTTCGGCATGCCCAACTACATCCACACTGACAGGGGGGCGTCGTTCATGAGCGACGAACTGTGCCAATACCTGCTGTCGAAGGGGATAACCACGAGTCGGACCACTAGTTATAACCCCCGGGGTAATGGGCAAGTGAAGAGGGAGAACGCGACAGTGTGGAAGGCGGTCACCTTAGCACTAAGGTCTAAAGGCCTCCCTACCTCCCGCTGGCAAGAGGTCCTCTCAGACGTGCTCCACTCGATAAGGTCGCTACTGTGTACTGCTACTAACGCCACTCCTCACGAGAAGATGTTTGTTTTTCCCCGCAAATCAACCTCAGGAGTGTCCCTACCCTCATGGCTCTCCACCCCAGGGACCGTCCTATTACGAAAGCATGTGAGGGGCCACAAAACGGATCCACTCGTGGAGGCAGTACACCTACTCCACGCAAACCCACAGTAGGCGTACGTCAAGCACGCCGACGAGCGTGAGGACATCGTGTCCATAAAGGACCTCGCCTCGGCAGGAAGCGACGACGACGACGACCCATCACTACCACCCCCAGAAGAACCACCACCACCCCCAGAAGTACCTGCAACACCCCCAACACATGGGTATGCCAAGGAGGGCACCATGGACTCCCGGTCGGAACCCGAGGTACTGTTGCGACGTTCAGGAAGGACTATCACACCCCCGGACAGACTAAATCTGTAGAAGGGGTGAATGTGATGAAATATATGCCTTCATCACCCCCTGTGTTTTACCTGCTTTGTATTGTGTGTGTACCGCCCCTTTTTCCTATTGTGTGTATTGGCTACGCCCCTGTCTCTTGCCATATAAAGGTCTCAAGAGCTGTATGAGTCATTCTAGCAGGCGAACCCGATGTGTAAAGATCTGCAAAGTTCTTAGTGATTAAAAGCCTTTAGTTGAATCTTTAAACTCCTTGTCTTTGAGTTATCGATGGCACATCACAGGAGTAGCCTGTTCTCCCATTCAATTTGGATTGCAATGAGTGGAGCAGGAGCCGGTCCCCTCGACTCCACAGTATTCAAATTCTGCACCCTCCCCCCATTCCCCAGGGCTGCTGTCGGCGAGCTAACTGATATTCAACTGTGTAAAATGAGCGAGCTGTCAGTGGAGGGCACCGGCAGCTCATCCAAACTATGTAAATAAGGCCCGCGGCCCAATTTGGGGCTGGCCTCGGGCCTTCCTGTTTGAGCATGCGCTGTCTGCACCCCACTGGTTAGACGCCCGAAAAGGGACCATAATTAATTGAAAGGCCAGTGTTTCTTTAAGGTATATCATTCAGTTGAGGGAATCGAATGCCAAATATATCTCCATCAGCGCTCTTTGTTTCCCTCTTCGCTTTTTCTCCTCTCGTCCCCAGGTTGGTGGCTCATTGCCTCATAGAACTGTCAGTCCCATCGTATCTGTTATGTATTGTGTGTTCTATTGTGTGTTCTCCTCCTACCTGTGGTGGCGCTGTCACAGGAGATAAATGGTTGGGTGTTCTCTGTTAAGTTTAGCTCTCTTTGTTCAGAACTTTCCAGAACTTCCTTTCCTTCCAATAAAGCACTTCATGTTTGAATCTCTGAGTTCTGAGTCCTAAATTGTGTCTAGGTAGAAAGGTACCGACACAACAAGTGGCAACGAGGAGCGGATGAATCTGCGTACGTTACGGGTGCAGTGAGTAAACAGAAAATTTAATTTGAAACGTGAGATGGCTACTATATTAGGAAACATCGGTGATTTTGATGAAAATGTGGAGCAATGAAGCGCATATACGGAACGTTTTGACTATTTTGTATTGGCAAATGCGGTGGCAAACGAAAAGGTCGTGCCTACCTTTTCGAGTGTAATCGGGCCGAAGACATTCAATTTACTTCGCAGCCTCGTGCAGCCAGATAAGCCAGGAACTAAAACATATAAGCAACTGGTGGAAATTCTTGGAGCACATTTTTCACCAAAATCTCTGGTTATTGCTGAGAGATTTAGATTTCACAAACGGAATCAAGAGGAGGGGGAATCAGTGACGATGTTTATTGCTGCTTTAAAAAGGTTGTCGGAACACTGCCAGTTCAAGGAGGTGCTGAATGACACCATTAGAGACAGACTTGTGTGTGGTCTGCAAAATGCAGCCACACAGAAGCGCCTTCTTACTGAGGACAACCTTACTCTTGAAAAGGCCATTGAAGTTAGTGTCTCCATGGAGATGGCGGAAAAGGAGGCTCATCAGTTGAGTTCAACAGGGAGAGTTCACAAGGTGTCGTCTGAGCCTAAAGGTGCGCGGAATGGCACATGTTACCGTTGTGGGAAAACGGGCCATCACGCTAATGACTGCTGGTGTACGGAGCTGGAATGCCGAAATTGTGGCAAAAAGGGTCACATTGAACGCGCCTGTAGAGGTAAAAAAAGAACAGACAGAGCTGGGAAGCATGGAAGCAAAATGTTTGTATTTGGACAAGAGAGGAAAAAGAGTGTTCATTCAGTGCAGTATGATGGAACAAGCAAAACAGAGGGGAGCGACACCTCTGAGGAGGAAGAGGTGCACATACTGACGGTTGCAGGTGATTCAAATGGCTACTGGGTGTCACCACTGGTGGAGGGACAATCAGTGCGGATGGAGGTGGACACAGGCGCGGCTGTGTCCCTTGTTTCAGACACTGTCTACAACAAAATGCTAAAGCATCTTACCCTTCAGCCAACAAACATTGTACTAAAGACGTATACCGGCGAACCTGTGGCCATGAGAGGCGTCATTGAGGTGATAGCTAAATTGAACGGACAGACTGCAAAACTGCCACTATATGTGGTAAAGGGAAATTACCCATCGCTACTGGGACGTGCGTGGCTGGAGAAAATCACGCTGGACTGGCCTGCAATCCGCATGATGTCAAAAGGGGAGTCAGGTCTGACTGCAGTGTTAAACAAACACGCAGAACTCTTCAATGGGGAACTTGGGAGCATGAAAAAGATCAGCGTGAGACTAGACATTAAACCTGACAGCAAGCCGAAGTTTCACAAAGCCCGACCTGTACCCTATGCAATTAGGCCAAATGTTGAGGCTAACTTGGAGGCTTTAGTCGAGAATGGAGTCCTGGAGCCTGTGAGCGTGAGCAAATGGGCCACACCCATTGTTCCTGTCCTGAAAAAGGATGGATCTGTTCGAATCTGCGGGGATTTTAAAGTGACTATTAACCCGGTGCTGTCTGCGGAACAGTACCCTCTTCCCCTCATTGATGATCTTTTTACGGGCCTGGCTGGAGGGCAAAATTTCAGCAAAATAGACTTATGCCAGGCTTATCTACAAATGCATGTCGATGACAAATCAAAGGAGCTGCTGACAATTGTGACACACAAGGGGCTATACAGGTACTGCCGCCTTCCGTTTGGAATTACGTCGGCCCCTGCTCTATTCCAAAGGGCAATGGATCAGATTTTGAGTGGACTGCCAGGAGTCCAGTGCTACCTGGACGACATCCTTGTCACTGGGACAAATGAGGAGGATCATCTTCTGAACTTGGATGCGACACTACAACGACTGAAAGAGTACGGACTCAGAGTTCGTAAAGACAAATGTGAATTCTTTCAGTCTTCAGTTGAGTACCTGGGGCATGTGATTGACGCTACTGGCCTGCATAAGGCGCCGTCAAAGGTCAAGGCGATCGTGGAGGCCCCAGCACCCCAGAATGTGAGCCAGTTACGTTCATTTCTGGGGCTACTTAACTACTATGGGAAGTTTATTCCAGACTTAGCAACATTGCTGAAGCCGTTACATCAGTTGCTATGTCAAGGCAAAACATGGAAATGGACTGAACTGTGCAACGAAGCTTTCGCCCAAGCAAAGAAAGCATTGCTGAAATCGGAGGTCCTGACACACTTCGACCCAAAGCTACCCATGCAGCTAGCATATGATGCATCACCATATGGTGTGGGAGCAGTCATATCCCACATCATGCCTTCGGGTGAAGAGAAACCTATCGCCTTCGCATCACGCACCTTGAACAAGGCCGAGAGTAACTATGCGCAGATCGAGCGCGAGGCCTTGGGAATCGTTTTTGGAATTCGAAAATTTCATCAGTACCTGTTTGGGAGAAGGTTCACACTCCTGACGGACCACCGTCCATTGACTTCAATCTTCGGGCCCCACACCGGAATTCCGTCTCTCGCTGCAAGCAGGATGCAAAGGTGGGCTTTACTGTTGTCAGGACACACACACGACATCAAATATCGCAAATCAGACTTGCACGGCAACGCAGACGGTCTCTCGAGGCTACCCTTGCCTGTTACTCCCCCAGAGCCTCGTCAGATAGACATCTTCTACTTTAGACAAGTGGAGGGAGCACCTGTCACTGCAGTTCAGGTGCGAAGGTACACCCGCAACGATCCAGTCTTGTCTGAGGTAATGGACGATGTCATTCGAGGGAGAGCTATAGGAGATTCTCCTAGTTTGAAACCTTACGTTTCAAAAAGAAATGAGCTCTCCGTCCAGCAGGTTGTCTTCTTTGGGGACGCCGTGTCATCATTCCGCCACCTCTGAGGGAACCGATACTGCAACAACTTCATACAGGCCACAGTGGGATGGTTCGGATGAAGGAAATGGCAAGAAGCTACTTCTGGTGGCCAGGTCTCGATGGGAATATTGAGGAGAAAGCCAAAACATGTTCCCCATGTCAAAGGGTCCGGAATGTTCCACAGCTGGCAACCCTACACCCCTGGGATTGGCCTGCAGAAGTGTGGCAGCGAGCACATGTGGACTTCGCCGGTCCTTTCGAAGAGAAGATGTTTATGGTGGTTGTGGACGCTCGTAGCAAGTGGCCGGAGGTCGCTGTGATGAGGTCTACCACGGCAGAGAAAACAATTGAGAAACTTGGTGAGATGTTCAGCCGTTATGGCTCACCGGAACAACTCATAAGTGACAACGGTCCACAATTTGTATCACAGGAGTTTGCAACCTTCCTGCATGTGAATGGTGTCCAACACATCAGGTCTGCGCCCTATCATCCCTCTACTAACGGCCAGGCAGAAAGGTTTGTGCAAACTTTGAAGCACGCCTTGAAGGCATCGCAAGGTCAGGGCTCAATCCACCAATGTCTGAACAGCTTCCTGTTGTCCTACAGGAACGAGCCGCATGCCACAACCAAAACTTCCCCCGCTTCGCTCATGATGAAGAGACAGTTGCAGACAAGTTTTGACTTACTCAAACCTCCAAGGGCAGAACAGGTTGTCCATTGTCAACAACAAGCTCAAGTTGAAAAGAGAGAGAAAAGAGCCAAGGAGAGACGGTTTCATCCGGGAGAGCACGTCCTAGCTCGAAACTACAACACTGGACCGAAATGGGTTCCTGCTACGGTGATCGCGCAGACGGGCCCTGTGTCTTACACGGTTGAGACTGCTGAGGACGTCGTCTGGAGAAGACACACAGATCAACTGTTGCTAGGAGCAGAGACAGCCACAGAGGCTCCAACGGCTGGTTGGCCTGAACTGTTTCCGGATGATACCGCAAACCAGTATCCTTTGCCACAGTGCTCTTCTCCAACACAGGAAGTCAAAGAGACTGTTCCACCTGTGCAAACTCCTGACTTTCGACTGACACAGGCACCTTCTCCATCCAGGCCTGTGTCAATGCCTACTGCTGTGGAAGCCAGCGATGACCGCCGGTATCCTGTCAGAGAGTGGCGGCCTCCAAGACGCTTGGATCTGTAGGCTTAGTGACTTACCCACAAGACTGGGGCAGAATAAACCCCAGGGTAAAGTCAGGGTTTGAGGCAGTCTACCTCTACCCTAGGTTCGTTGAGTGCATTGAAAGTAACTTACCTGTTGAGGGATAATGTGGACCTTCCATTTAAGAGGGGAGGAAATGTTATGTATTGTATCATGTTTGAATCTCTGAGTTCTGAGTTCTAAATTGTGTCTAGGTAGAAAGGTACCGACACAACAGTATCTTACCCATATAGTCATGCTTTTGGTCTGAGCTGGAAAATGGATCAACCTGGGGGAAATGTGCAGTCCATGTGCAGTGAGAGGAGGACATCACTAGGGCTGCCAACCCTGGTTGGACATTGTTCAGCAACTTTCATCATATCACCTCCCACCATCCCGCCCACAGTTATGCCAATAGTCACCAGACATGTCCATCTTAGATCAGAGTATTTTCTAAATGGTGAGAAGCTAGGAACTATGGATGAGCAGAGAGATTGAGAGGTTCAAGTACAGAAATCACTAAAAGCTAGTGGACAGGTACAAAAATAATTACAAATGCTAATGGAATGTTGGCTGTTATCTCAAGAGGACTGGAATACAAAGGGGTGGATGTTATGTTACAGCTGTGGTTAGACTCTATCTGGAGTAACTGCATTCAGTTCTGGGCACCGCGCCTCAGGAAGGATATATTGACCTTGGAGGGCGTGCAGTGCAGATTCACCAGAATGATGCCAGGGCTAAAAGGATTAAGTTATGAGGACAGGTTGCAGAGACTAGGCTTGTATTCCTTGAATATAGAAGATTAATGGGTGAACTAATTGAGGTGTTTAAGATGATTAATGGATTCGATACGATAGATAGAGAGAAACTATTTCCTTTGGTGGGGGGAGTCCAGAACAAGGGGGTATAACCTTAAAATTAGAGCCAGGCTGTTCAGGGGTGATGTCAGGAAGCACTTCTTCACACAAAGGGCGGTGGAAATCTGGAACTCTCTCCCCCAAAAATCTGTTGAGGCTGGGGGTCACTTGAAAATTTCAAAACTGAGATTGATAGATTTTTGTTAGGCAAGGGTATTAAGGGTTACGGAACCATGGCGGGTAGATGGAGTTAAGATACAGATCAGCCACGATCTAGCTGCATGGAGGAACAGACTCATGGGGCTGAATGGCCTCCTCCTGTTTCTATGTTCCTTATGGCACACCACCTCACCACGCCAATTGAAAAGCAAACAGACTCCATCGTGCCTTTGCTGGCTCTTTGAAAGAGCTATCCAATTAGTCCCTCTCCTCTGCTCTTTCCCCATAGCTCTGCAAGATTTTCCTTTTCAACTATATTTCCAATTGCTGGTTACGACACTTCAGAGTATTCATTGTAAGTGAAGCACTTCAGGATGTTTCTGAGAGACATGGTAAGATGTATAAATACATTTTTTTCTTTATACTTTAGGTTCTTTGAGCCCAGAATTCAGAACAGGCTGCTTCACTGATGGAAGTGCCTTGAGACTGGGCCTTAAGTCTGCCACTGTAGGAATACGAAGACCCCGTCCAAATGATAGGGGTGGGGATATTTACGGGGTCCGGGAGGGCCGTCCACACCTGTAAGGGCGCATTGGCAGCATTTGTCCTGATCCACCAGCGTAACTCGGAGGAGCCTACAGTCAATCATTAAGGAGACCCCCAAGGCCTTTCCTGGGCCAAAGATAAAGGTAACTATTTTATTATCTTCAGCTCCTAATGGAGCTATTTGTGGTTGGGTGGGTTTATCCCGGTCTCCCACCATAACTCCAGCCGGATTCTGGTGGAGCCCCTAAAAGAACAGAAGAAATCCAGCATAATCCGGTTAATCGGCTGCCGTGTTTCCCTAAAATAAAACTAACCGTACTTCAAAAGTATTTCATCGGCTGTGAAGTGCTGTGAGACATCCTGAGGTCGTTAAAGGTGATGTATAAGCTTTCTTCATCGCAGGAGGGTGCAACATAGACAGGAGTGTCCAAGTACATGAGTGTACAGGTCCAGGCACAGTTTCCTCCAGATGTCAGAGGACCTGTGCCTCAGGAGACTGAGATTTACCACAAAGGCAGCTGTGAAGCTGTGTCATCTCCTCCAGGAAGACCTGCAAACTATCTCCAGGACTTGCTCTACACTGCATGTTGCTGTGAAGGCAACAACAGCCTTGAATGTAATGCTACTGGCTCCTTTCAAGGTGTTACAGGGGTCATGGAACCTTACAGCACAGAGGGGGGCATTGTGGCCCATCGTGCCTGTGCCGGCTCTTTGAAAGAGCTATCCAATTAGTCCCACTACCCCGCTCTTTCCCCAGAGCCCCCACAGCCAATGTGCCAGATTGGCCAGTGCACAGTGAAGCACTCCATTTGTCAGTTCACTGCTTAAAAGAGGCAATGGGCAGGATTTTCATTGGGCCGTGGAGGCGGGATTGGAGGCATGTGGGGGGTTAAAATCCCGAAATTGGGGGTCCTGACACCATCCCGCCCCCAACCCGCCACCATGCCAGTTTCAAAGGAGGCGGGTACCCGCCCTGCACTGGGACCCGCCTCCCCGAGGCGGGAAGGGGATTAGTGCCAATTAACTGCCTGTTAACAGGCAGTTTTTAGCCTAATCCCTATTTTTAATGTTGAAGTGTGGGATTCCCGACGGCTCCAAACCACGCCAAGTTAGAGGAGGCGGACCGTCAGGATGAAGGGCTTGGAGGGCCGAGATGTCCGGTGTTCAGGTGAGTGATGGGTGCATGAGTGCAAAGGCAAGTGTGTTTGGTGTGTGTAAAGTGTTTAAAGAAGTTTTACATACCTTTACTTACTTTTACAGCCTTCCTTCCTTCAGGTCTCGGGAGTCCCTCATCTCACCGGCACAGAAAGCAGAATGGCCGCGAGCTGTCAAAGATTGCAGCATTCAGCTTTCTGTTCCGGGGAGATCTCTAAATCATCCTGAGAGGAAGGAATTAACTTGGAGTACAGATTGTCAGTGTTTGACAGCTTCAAACAGCTGTGAAACGCTGATATTTCACCTGTCAAAAGATCTTGACAGATGAAATGTCAATCTGTGACGTCACCTGTTGCCGGGTGGCCCTTAATTAGCCTGCTGAGCCCGCTGGGTTGGCTAGAAGTCGATGGAGGCGGGACTACAACCCCGAAAGTTGTAGTCCCGCCTCCTACCCGACTCCTCAGTGAAAATCCAGCCCAGAGTTTCTTTGCTGCAGAAAGAATAGCAGATGCAGCAGGAGAGAGCGCAGCCTTTCTACAGGGTGGCAGGAATCGCCAGTACAAGATCTCGTAGCCAAATGAGCACCTCCAAATAATCCAGATGTTAATGGCCAGGTTGTTGCCCCCCCCCCCACCCCCAGCATCTAATCATGCAGGTGGATGCGATACTCTGGGACTCAATCATGGCTCATTTATTGTCAGACAGGCCACAGAACCCCCCTCCTGCCACCCCTGTTGTTTGAGGGATGGACGGCAATATGGCTGGTGGGAAAGCAGGGATACCCGCTGGAGCCATGATGAGAAACCCCCGATTGCCAGCAGAGAAAAGATTTAATGAGATCCAATCTGCCACCAGGCTCAGATATACCATCCCATCTGCCTGGTCAAACTGAGGTTTCATTGCGTGGATTGGTCAGTAGATGGTGGGGTGGGGTGGTGTTCAAAATCATTCTAGTCTCCTGGATGCTCTCAGAATATTTCCTGTCTGCAGAGGCATCGCTTTGCAGCAGAGAGGGGGGGCTTCAGGAAGGGTTGACAGGTGAGTCTCTGCCATTTATGGAAATTTCACAAGCGGCACAGCATAAGGACTTAACACCGCACCTTGGGCAGGATCATGCGTGTGACCTGAGGCGATGTGTAACACAATCTCAATCTTTGGTCCCTGTAAAAAACACTCATGGTGGACCCTGACACCACACACCTGTAAAGTCTGTAGTGAGCCCTCAGTATTGCTCAGCCACCATCAGTGCACAGCCAGGCTGATACTCCACCACAAAGAGAAACGCCACTCTGGAATCACAAACATTACAATCCCTCGCACCTGATCCACTTTATTGTCCTCGTTGTGTCCAGTGCTTCTCATGTGGTGTGCTTTAATTTTTCTTTCCTGGCTTAGGACTGATCCAGTGGTGTGGGAACTCCTGACGTAGGGAGTCCCAAATCTCCCTCCCCCCTGATTATTTGTCTTACAAGATGTTCCATCCATTATAAGGGAAGCTGGAAACTCCCAGAAATGGCAGAGATCCCACACAACCAACCATTGTAACTTTTATTATTTCAGAGTTAGGCTCAGCCTGAATAATGTGAAAGGAACTGGCAGTCTTAAGAATATTTAACTTTTCAAAGTCCTTTGTTTAGTCAGGGTGGTATCCAAGTGAGTTACTGCACAGTCAGCAATTCCAGTAGCTACACCCTCTCTCTCAATGCCTCTTCACCACTTCTTTGTTCTGGGTCTGCTGTAGCACTAAACCTAACCTCTAACACAGAAACCCCATCTCTTGTGGACAGTGATAACTGAGAATGTGGTTAGTCATTCACTAAGCTGGACAATCCGTATCTCATCTTCTATTGCCTCCAGAGGTTGGGCCAAAACCCAACAATTCCCACTGGTTCTGGAGCAGAGATTACTCTGAATTTTTTTAAATTCATTTTTATGGGATGTGGGCATCGCTGGCAAGGCCAGCATTTATTGTCCACCCCTAACTGCCCTTGAGAAGGTGGTGGTGAGCCGCCTTCTTGAATCGCTGCAGTCCGTGTGGTGAAGGTGCTCCCACAGTGCTGTTAGGGAGGGAGTTCCAGGATTTTGACCCAGTGACGATGAAGGAGCGGCGATATACTGCTAAGTCAGGATGATGTGTGACTTGGAGGGGAACTTGGAGGTGGTGGTGTTCCCATGCATCTGCTGCCCTTGTCCTTCTAGGTGGACAGTTTGGGAGGTGCTGCTGAAGAAGCCTTGGCGAGTTGCTGCAGTGCATCTTGTAGATGGTACACACTGCAGCCGTGGTACGCCGGTGGTGGAGGGAGTGAATGTTTAAGGTGGTAGAGGGGGTGCCAATCAAGCGGGCTGCTTTGATCTGGATGGTGTCAAGCTTCTTGAGTGTTGTTGGAGCTGCACTCATCCAGGCAAGTGGAAAGTATTCCATCACACTCCTTACTTGTAGATGGTGGAAAGGCTTTGAGGAGTCAGGAGGTGAGACACACAATTCTCTCACAGTTAATCAGCTAAAATAGTTTGTTTCTTTCCCCATACTTTCACTGCTGCTGGGTGGATGTTGATCCCCAGAACTTGCCCTAAGGTCACAGAAGGACGACCTCTGTCCTTTCCCCAATACAGAGAAGACGACTTGGTCAATGGCCGTGTCAGCAGTGCATGGAGGTTAGGAAGATGTGAGTGCTGCTCTTAGTTAAAAACAAATTCTGATGCCCCAGCTTTCTGTTTCTTTGTTCCAAGATAGACCAAGGAACTACAGACTGTTGTAAGGTGTTAGTGACCGTACTGCGATCTCAAACTCCAGTAGGAATGGCTAGAGAACATCAATCATAGTCCCCATTTTCAACAACGCTTCGCAGTCTCTTTAAATCTAACCACATCTGTGCTTTCCATGTTCTCCACAGTGGGCAGAGCACACTGTCAGATTAAAAATTCCACCATGTCCTTTCCTCCCTCTAGCTCTAGGTAACCGTGACTGGCCATATATTATCTGGGGAAGTATTACCTTCACTGTTACTATTCACTAGAAGTGGTAGTTTCATGCTATTCAGAATCTGGCAGCTCTGACTATCCGTGTATAAAGGACAGTATTGATAACATCCTTCAGCACAGTCAGTGTTCCCAGACACATTTGGTCATTGTTGGTTGCTGCAACACAGAGTTGTTGATCCTGCACAGACTTTTCCTCACAGATTCCTGTTTTGATGGTTTCGAACTGTATTGATGCTGTTAAAGAATTCAGTTGATTTTGTTCTGAAGCTCGCTCCCTGGGTCTCCTCAAGGTCAAACACAAAATGTAACTGCTGTATGTTGAAAGCAGCCAACAACTTGATTTGAGAAAGCTCTTGTGTCAGTGTATCCTGTTTTAGTGTAGTCACAAATCTCACTGTGATCTCTTGTAACTCAAGCTGTCACCTGACCTCACAGCTGAGGATGACCTTATAATTGATTGAGTCATGCACTTGGAGGGTGATTTTCAAATTGCTTTTTCAAATTGTTTTTCAGAAAGTCAACATAAAAGATATAGGCCTAGAAATTGGGTATAGCCCCGCTTGGGGCATTAGAATTGGTGCAGCGCAAAGTTTATAGCCAGATGCACCTGGCGCGATATTGGGTTGCATCGCCCCTAAAGGTGATTGAGGTGCGAATTCAGGCGTTACACGGGACTCCTAAGGCGCTAAACTTCCGGCACAACCCAATATCGGAGCGGACGGGCGCAGCGCAGGTTCTGTCAATTACCGATGACCACAAGACTTCCAGGCGCCGGCCAGCTCTTAAAGGGGTGGGTCAGTCAGCTTCAGCATCCACACTCTGCGCCTTGCAGGCCTCAGAATCGGCGCAGGCCCTTCTCTGGTGCTAAAAACTTGGACCAGATGGAGAAGGTGAGACAGAGAGCAGAGCGCTTCACCAATGAGGCTCTGGAGCAATTGGTGGCCGCAGTGGAGCGCTGGCGAGATGTTCTCTACCCAGACAATGGCAGGAGGCCGAATCATAAGGACAACCGACGAGCTTGGAGGGATGTATGCCAGAGGGTCAACTCCAGCAGCATGGTGGCCAGGAGCCCTGTCCAATGCAGAAAGAAATTCAACGACCTCACTCGGGTCGTGAGGGTGAGTGTTGTTTCTGCAAACTTCTGCATCCCTTCATTTGCACCTGACTTTATGGCTACAGGGTGGGCTGTGCCCCATTGGCCATCTGCCAGCAAGCACCCATGACCCTTTCTGGGCACACACATGCACATTTGACTCAAGGCGTCATGTAAGGGCTCTTGCACCATGGGGGGCATGAGATGATCATTCAGGGCATCATGTAAGGGCTCTTCCACCATGAGGGGCATGAGATGATCACTCAGGGCATCATGTAACATAACTTCCCCTCCTTTCCCCTGCAGTCCAAGCTGGCGAGGATTGGCAAAGACCAGCTTCGCACCGGTGGAGGGCCTCCACAAGTGGTCACTCTCACGGATCTCGAGGAGAGAGTCCACCAGATTCTTGGAGGACGTCTGAGTGGTCCTGTAACCACTGCAGCTGCCGACCCCATTGTCGACAGCGATGGTAAGGTTCTCACCTTTTACAACTGTCTCCTTCCACTTGTTCCCCCCGCCAGCATGCTTTCTCACTGTGGACCCATGTCATAGCCTTGCCGCAATCTGGCATCCCTTGCTGCCAAGCTGTCCTTTTGCTAAAGCCACTCTTCCACCTCCCTGCTTTCAGATGCTGCATCACCAGCTCGGGAGCCGGGCCCTCAAGCTGCCAGTGCCAGTGCCTCCGAAGGCTCAATGAGAAAATTACTGTCTAACAGAAGGTCAGCAACTCTCTCCAGCAACGATCAGAATGGCCAACCCAAATGGCTGCAGCTTTTATACTAGTGCTGTCCCCTTTAAATAGCGCCCCCCGAGTCCGAGAAGGGCCTGGGAACGCTCCATCCAACTGTCACTAATAGCGCCAGGCGGAAAGGTTGCGGGCGCCACCGAATATCCGGTCCGGGGCGCCAAAAAGGTGTTGCACACTGCAATGACGTCATGATCTGCCTGCGCCCGTGGGCGCGCACAAAGAGTTAGCACCGGCGCTAAAAGGATACTCAATATGGGAGGTGGCGCTATATTCACTGCGCCCGCCCGAAAATTGGGTAACGCCCCAATTCTCGGGCTCTTTAGGCGCTAATCGCTGGCGCTACCAACCGAATTTCTAGGCCATAAAGTTAGATTGCATGGATTTGTGATCGTTGCAGGATGTCCTGACCTCTGTTCTCTGAATTCCCAATATGCGCGCCCAGTGGGTGAAGTTGTACACTGGGAATCTGAATTCCTAAAATCTACCTAATACAGAGGTTCAGGTCTAACAGAGATAGTATTAATCATGGGGCACACCCGAGTGAATTGGAATAAGGTGTATGGGGTATCTATTTTGGCTTTTGGGCAAACGACCGGCTCCTTCAGGGCCCGCAAAAATGATTCAACACTTACCTTTGGTGGGCCTCTTTGGTTCCATTCTCCTGCAACTGTTCCTCACAACCGAGCACATAGGGAAGCAGTTGAAAGTCACATGATATGTATCTCTTTCCCCTAAATGTTCTTGCCCCCATTAAGGAATGTTGTTGGACATATCATTACATGCAGTATGCCTTCACACTTTTTACTTTCTTCTTATAGTGGAAATGGACTACAAGTAAAGAGAGTGCCACTCTCCCTCTCTGCTCCCGCTTGACACCATCAGCTAACCATCTCAGAACCTCCTGCCACTGTAGGCCAGCAAGAGGTCAGGGCTGAAAGGTCACAGTATTGTCAGCACCAAGGGAGGTGCAGAGGTCATAAGCAGTAGGGTGACAGACAGATTTGTTTCCATTGTAATGTTTCTGTCACTGGTGGGATTTGTGCGGAATAATTTGGGCTAAGGTGGAGGAATGCCTGAGAGAAGGGGTAGCAGAATGACCTCCAAATGGGAGCCTTGGTAGTTGTGGAGGAGCTCAGGAAGAGAATGAATTGAGCTCATTGCCAAAGGGGACCAGGATTCCACCCTAATGAGCTCTACCTGCAGTTATCTGACAGCTGCCACTTAGGTGTTTACCTAGTTAGGGAAGTGTAGCCTGGGCCTGTGGACACAGTGTTAGGGTTAGCCGCCTGTCCAGATGCCTGCATAAACAACAGGACTCAGGTGGCTCGAAGGCAGGCAAGTAACCAGGTCGATTTTAACTGCCCACCCGCCCAGCCAGTTAATATATTTTGGTGGTGTTGGATGATGGATGAATGTTGGGCAGGTTCCAAGTTCAAGGGACCTCAGTTTAATATCTCACGCAAAAGAATGCATCTCCAACAATGCAGCACTCCCTCAGTACTGCACTGAAGTATAAGCCTAGATTATGTGCTCAAGACTAGACTTGTATTCCCTTGAATATAGAAGATGAAGGGGTGATCTAATTGAGGTGTTTTAAGACGATTAAAGGATTTGATAAGGTTGGTGGAGAGAAACTTTTTCCTCTGATGGGAGAGTCCAGAACAAGGGGGAATAACCTTCAACTTAGAGCCAGGCCTTTCAGGAGTGATGTCAGGAAGCACTTCTTCACACAAAGGGTAGTGGAAATCTGGAACTCTCTCCCCCAAAAAGCTGTTGAGGCTGAGAGTCAACTGAAAATGTCAAAAATGAGATGGATAGATTTTTATTTGGCATGGGTATTAAAGGTTACAAAACCAAGGCAGGTCGATGGAGCTAAGATACATCAGCCATGATCTAATTGAATGGCGGAACAGGCTCGAAGGAACATCTTAAAGGAGGAGAGAGAGGCGGAGAGATTTAGTGAGGGAATTCCAGAGCTTAGAGTCTAGGCAGCTGAAGGCATGGCCGCCAATGGTGAGGCGATGGAAAGTGGGGATGCACAAGAGGCCAGAATTGGAGGAACGCAGAGATCTAGGAGGGTTGTAGGGCTGGAAGAGCTTACAGAAGTAGGGAGAGGAGGGGCCATGGAGTGAGTTGAATATTTGGATGAGAATTTTAAATTCAAGACATTGCGGGACCAGGAACCAGCAAGCACAACGGTGATGGGCGAATGGCACATGGTGAGAGTTAGGACACGGGGCAGTGAGCACAGGGGGTGATGGGCGAACGGGACTTGGTGCGAGTTAGGACACGGGGCAGTGAGCACAGTGGGTGATGGGTGAACGGGACTTGGTGCGAGTTAGGACACGGGGCAGTGAGCACAGGGGGTGATGGGTGAACGGGACTTGGTGCGAGTTAGGACACGGGGCAGTGAGCACAGGGGGTGATGGGTGAACGGGACTTGGTGCGAGTTAGGACACGGGGCAGTGAGCACAGGGGGTGATGGGCGAACGGGACTTGGTGTGAGTTAGGACACGGGGCAGTTAGCACAGGGGGTGATGGGCGAACGGGACTTGGTGTGAGTTAGGACACGGGGCAGTGAGCACAGGGGGTGATGGGTGAACGGGACTTGGTGTGAGTTAGGACACGGGGCAGTGAGCACAGGGGGTGATGGGTGAACGGGACTGGGTGCGAGTTAGGACACGGGGCAGTGAGCACAGGGGGTGATGGGTGAACAGGACTTGGTGCGAGTTAGGACACGGGGCAGTGAGCACAGGGGGTGATGGGTGAACGGGACTGGGTGTGAGTTAGGACACAGGGCAGTGAGCACAGGGGGTGATGGGTGAACGGGACTTGGTGTGAGTTAGGACACGGGGCAGTGAGCACAGGGGGTGATGGGTGAACGGGACTGGGTGCGAGTTAGGACACGGGGCAGTGAGCACAGGGGGTGATGGGTGAACGGGACTGGGTGAGAGTTAGGATACGGGGCAGTGAGCACAGGGGGTGATGGGTGAACGGGACTGGGTGTGAGTTAGGACACGGGGCAGTGAGCACAGGGGGTGATGGGTGAACAGGACTGGGTGTGAGTTAGGACACGGGGCAGTGAGCACAGGGGGTGATGGGTGAACGGGACTTGGTGTGAGTTAGGACACGGGGCAGTGAGCACAGGGGGTGATGGGTGAACGGGACTGGGTGTGAGTTAGGACACGGGGCAGTGAGCACAGGGGGTGATGGGTGAACGGGACTGGGTGTGAGTTAGGACACGGGGCAGTGAGCACAGGGGGTGATGGGTGAACGGGACTGGGTGCGAGTTAGGACACGGGCAGCAGAGTTTTGGATGAGCTGAAGTTTATGGAGGGTGGAATATGGGAGGCCGGCCAATGCTGACTTGGCTCATTGTGTAATATGATTTATTTCTGGCCTCTGAGGCTGATCATAACTCATTTGTGTCCTTTGGAGCTTGAGAAGGACAGTGAAGTACCTATATACTCTTTTAATAACTACAGTATACTTTGGTGAATTTTGTTGTTTATTAAATGGGGAGGTTTCAGTGTTCAGCAATGGGTCTTATGGACTTCCTGTTGTACTGGCCCCTTTAATGGGCTCCTGTTGTAGTAGCTCTTTTAATTGGGATCCTGTTGGACCAGCCCCTTTAATGGGCCTCCTGTTGCACCCGCCCCTTTAATGGGTTCCTGTTGTACCCGCCCCTTTAATGGGTTCCTGTTGCACCCGCCCCTTTAATGGGTTCCTGTTGTACCTGCCCCTTTAATGGGTTTCTGTTGTACCCGCCCCTTTAATGGGTTCCTGTTGTACCCGCCCCTTTAATGGGTTCCTGTTGTACCCGCCCCTTTAATGGGTTCCTTTTGTACCTGCCCCTTTAATGGGTTCCTGTTGTACCCGCCCCTTTAATGGGTTCCTGTTGTACCCGCCCCTTTAATGGGTTCCTGTTGTACCCGCCCCTTTAATGGGTTCCTGTTGTACCAGCCCCTTTAACGGGCCTCCTGTTGCACCCTCCCCTTTAATGGGTTCCTGTTGTACCCGCCCCTTTAATGGGTTCCTGTTGTACCTGCCCCTTTAATGGGTTCCTGTTGTACCTGCCCCTTTAATGGGTTCCTGTTGTACCCGCCCCTTTAATGGGTTCCTGTTGTACCCGCCCCTTTAATGGGCCTCCTGTTGTACCTGCCCCTTTAATAGGTTCCTGTTGTACCTGCCCCTTTAATGGGCCTTCTGTTGTACCTGCCCCTTTAATGGGTTCCTGTTGTACCTGCCCCTTTAATGGGCCTCCTGTTGTACCTGCCCCTTTAATGGGTTCCTGTTGTACCCGCCCCTTTAATGGGTTCCTGTTGTACCCGCCCCTTTAATGGGCCTTCTGTTGTACCTGCCCCTTTAATGGGCCTCCTGTTGTACCTGCCCCTTTAATGGGTTCCTGTTGCACCCGCCCCTTTAATGGGCCTCCTGTTATACCCGCCCCTTTAATGGGTTCCTGTTGCACCTGCCCCTTTAATGGGCCTCCTGTTGTACCCGCCCCTTTAATGGGTTCCTGTTGTACCTGCCCCTTTAATGGGTTCCTGTTGTACCTGCCCCTTTAATGAGTTCCTGTTGCACCTGCCCCTTTATTGAGCCTCTTGCCTTTAAGACCTCAAATGTTCCTGGACTTCCACCTGTTGCGCACCTCCACGTTTGCCCGTTGCCAGCCCACGCCATTGTAATGAGCGCATACAGGAGAACGCACGTTATTTTGGCCCTTTGGGTGAAGCAGACTAACAATGCGCTCTGCACAAATTGTCCCCTCCCTCACAGAACATGTCCAGGAAAATCCGCCCAACACTATGGTTTTGAAAAAGCCTGATTAGAAGGAAAATTATGTGTTGGCATTGACACAGAAAAAGAAAGAAAGAACTTGCATTATAGAGTGCCTTTTATAACTTCAGGATGTCCCAATGTACATCATGGCAAATAAGTACTCATGAAGTGTAGTCACTGTTGTAATGTAGGGAAACATGTCATCTCATTTGTGCACAGCAAGCTCCCACAAACAGCAATGAGATAAATGACCAGGTAATCTGTTTTAGTGATGTTGGTTGAGGGAGATATATTGGCCATGACACCAGGGAGAACTCCCCTGCCCTTTGAATAGTGCCACAGGATCTTTTACGTCCACCTGAGAGGGCAGCTGGGACCTCGGTTTAACATGTCGTCTGAACGATAACACCTCTGACAGTGCAGCACTCCCTCAGTACTGCACTGAAGTTTCAGTCTATATTTTTGTGCTCATGTCCCTGGAGTGGGGTTTCAATCCACAAATTTCTGACCCAGAGGTGAGAGTACTACCATTGAGACAAAGCTGAAAAGTCTAAACCAGGGATCTTGTTTACATACTTAGCTGTCACAAGATCCCAAGCACAGTTTTACAATGTCAGTATGCTTTTTGAAATACCGAGGGAGTACATACAAACCTACAAACTAGAGAGGGTAAGATCATCAGGCCCATCAAGCCTGCCCCATGTTGAGACGGTGAACACTTACACCATCTAACCACCCTTGACCACACAGTAGTGTTCTGGACAATATTTATCATCACTGGTCATTATCTTATTGCTGTTTGTGGGAGCTTGCTGTGTGCAAATTGGCTGCCATATTTCCTATATTACAACGGTGACTACATTTCTAAAGTACTTAATTGGCTGTAAAGCACTTTGGGACGTCCTGAGCCCGTGAATGGCGCAACATAAATGCACGTCTTTCTTTCCTGGGTTATTCAAAAAGAGAATAAAATCCATGTGGCCAATTTAAGAAACGCTCTGGGAACTTCCTCTCTGTCCTCCTCAGGCTCCAGATAGCCTATCACTCATCGTCAACTGAGCCAACTAACAGCTTCTATAACTGGAAATGTCCTCTTCATTCAGGAACTTGTCCAGCTCCCTTTTAAAGGACTGCACTGAATCCATACCCACCACATGTTTTGGCAGTCTGTCCCAGAGAGTATTGACGCTCTTAAAAAATAAATCCTGGTGTATAACCAAACACTTTAGCTAAGGATTTTATCAGCCTGTCCGCCAACCCCATCCATCTCAAATAGCCTACCCATCTGGACTGAATCCAATACCTTCATCACTTTAAAAACATCAATAATGTTCCCTCTAAGCCTTCTTTTCTCTGAAGTAAACAGCTCTAACTCTTGGGGTGAGAAATTCAGTTGTTTGCGCCTCCCGTTAGCGCCTTAAGAGGGCGCTAATGGGGCGCAAAGCAACTAGAGGCCGGGCGCGGCGATGTTTACGCCGCTCGCGAAATTAACTAGACATTTTGCGGCGGCGCTAAACACTACCGCCACAATCTCCTGCGCCGGCAAATCATGACGTCAGTCGAGTGCGCAACGCCCCGTTAGCGCCCGGACCGGAAATTGAGTGGCGCCCCCTGCCTTACCGCCTGCCGCTAGCAACGACAGGTTGAGGGGAGCGTTATGCTGTCAGAAAGGGACTGGGGGAGCGCTATTTAAAGGCGACCGCTTCCTGCCATTTTTTGTCGGTGACATTTTTGCACCACGCATTCTGAGAGAGAGAGACTTCTGGAGAGATTCAACGCTGTGTGAAGGAGTTTTGGGTACTGAGCAGCACTTTACAGGTTCATTTTGATTTGCCCTTGTATCGATTTAGAAGAGACTGTGGGTGCTGCACTCTGAGCTCTTCCCCTGGATCCCTCCATTGTTCTTTCCAGCAGATTTGATGTACAGGTCTCTCCAGGCTGAGATTCAGGCCGAGATTCAAGGCTGCAATGAGCAGGATGTGGATGGAGAGCAAGATCAACCCTCCCCTTTAAGATAAAAACAGAAAATGCAGGAGAAACTCAACAGGTCAAGCAGTATCTGTGAAGAGAGAAACAGATTTAACGTTTCAGGTCGATGACCATTTGTCAGAACTCCCCTTTAAGAATTGGACGGTGCCAGTGTGTCTGTGTTCCATTGCTGACTGAGATCACATGAGCTTCGCCAGCGCTGTGAGGTAGCGCCTCACTCCTCAGCCTTAGCGCCTTAAGAGAGGTGTGTAGCGCATGATTTAGCGCTACAATCACCTCCGGGGTGATAAAAGCCAAGTTTGCTGTCGGAGGCGATAATTAGCGCCAGGCGCTAAACTTTGCGCACCGCCAATAATAGTGCCCCAAATGGGGCGATACCGAATTTCTCCCCCTTGGTGTCAAACCTGCCAGCTAAGAGCTCTAAGGCTAGTTATCATTCTGGTCTCCCTCCTCTGCACCTCCTCCAGAGCCTCATTGTCCTTTGTCATGTGTGGGGACCAAAACTGAGACACAATACTCCAAACACAAATGTACCAAAGTCTTATATAGACGAAGTATAGTGCTTTTTAGTTTATATTTGATGATCCTAGAAATACAATTTGCCGGATTTGTTCCTGTTCCTTAAAGGGGAACCAGTTTGATAGTTTTATTAAGTAGCTGCCTGTTGGCCCAGCAATTTCATTGGCCCAGAAGTTTGGGTTGGGGGCTTCCCGCGGGTGCAAGCCCCCGACCTGCACTTACCTTGCGTGCCGGCCGTTGAGCTCCGAGCCCCCGTGGAATTGCGATCCTGGGCCTCCTCCAACTGCCGGCGCGCAGTGCTTGCGTATCCCAGGGGCGCAGTTAGTTCGCTGCGTCCCCTGGGATCACGTGGGCCATGGGGAGCCAATCGGAGCAGGGAATGCTCCATTCATAAGTCTGACAGGAAGTGCTGTCAAGACTTATAAATACTACGGCCCCAAAATAGCACTAAATCTTCAAATACATTTTTTTTTAAATCACATTTTTAAAATCTATATATATATATAAGGATATGTCTGTCTGTCTGTCTCTCTGTCTGTCTCTCTGTCTGTCTCTCTGGCCGGCTATACAATCAAAAGTTATAGAGCGTACCTACACATATGTTATATCAAAATAAAGCTCATCATTAGGGGACTCTTGTAGGCGTATTTACTTTTTGCTCGGACAAAAATTGTGCCGACGGTCGGACAAAAATTGTGCCGACGGTATCCAAAAAATGTTCAAAATTCCTCTCATTATCCGCTCATTTGCATCGAGTGGGGGCGGGTTCATTGTGTGTGCGGGCAGGCCATCCTACAGTTGAGTGACGTGATGATTGACCAATCCTACAGCTCAGTGACCTGATGGTTGACCAATCGGTGCATGTGTGGGCGGGCCTTATCATTCTGAACCGAGGTGAGTCGCCGCCATCTTGATTCTAAACTTTTCATTTCTTTTTCCCGCTTTCTGCGTCTTTAAAAAAAAAAATTGCTTTTAAAACACATTGGCCTAGAAATTCAGTAAGGCGCTGCAAGCTTTGCGCCCAGTTACCACCTAAAGAGGGCTTCTGCGCCAGTAGAGGAGGTTGCGCTGATATTGAGTTCGGCGGCAATGGCGGCGGTAGCCGGTAGCGCTGCGCCGGCACCGATGATGTCATCGGTGTGCGCAGTGCCCCGTTTCCGCCCCGATGCCGGCCCGACCCCCATATTCAGTTGCCGCCGCCTCCTCCTTGGTGGCCACTACTAACATCCGGAGACCAAGGCCTTACTGCAGCCTTAGTGGGGTGCATAAAGGTGGAGGTGCGGCCGGCCGCTTTTTCGGCGGCCGCCTGCCCGCACCTCCTTCCCTGGCCTCCTCCACCACCCCCCCCCCCGCGGCATTGCCGGCTGCTTTCCGCGAGCCCGGCACTTCTCCGTGGTGCCGGGCTCATTTGCCGGCACAATGCAGCGGCGATCTCCCCGTTGCAGGCACCTCCACCTTAAGAGAAGGAGGAGGCCTGCAGTACCGCAGCCTGCCGCACCGCATCGGGTGGCGCAGCGGCACTTAGAGCGCTGAAATTCAGTTTCAGCGCCCCAAGCGGGGGCGGGCACACCCTGGAATAGCGCCCGGTTCCGACTTGGGGCGCAAAAAGTGAATATCTGACGGTCGCAAATGGCTCCGCGCCCAGTGCTAACTTTTGGGCGCCAGCCAGCTGGCGGGGCCATAGTGAATTTCTAGGCCATATTGTTTTAAAAAAAAGTTAATTACTTTCTAAATCTTTTATCTAATCTCATTAATTTTCCTACCTTTCCCCGTTTTTGCAGGTAGGCCTCGAAGCCTGGGCGTCTGTTGCCAGCCATGCTGGACCCTAGGCAATTGTTTTG
>NC_141008.1:13809194-14057094 GCF_052327205.1 Somniosus microcephalus
CTTTTGGTTATACCATTCTCTATCGGCCTGGCAAGGAGAATGTGGCCCCGGACACCCTCACACGGGCATTCTGCTCCACTATGTCATCCTCCACTCTCATGGATGTCCACAATGGTTTGTGTCATCCTGGCGTTACGCGCATGCTACATTTCGTACGATCACGGAATCTCCCTTTTTCCACTGGAGATGTAAAGAAAATATGCTCAGAATGCCGGCTTTGTGCGGAATTAAAACCTCAGTTCTTCCGCCCCTCAGATGGTATACTCATACATGCAACCCAACCGATGCAACGACTTAGCATCGATTTTAAGGGCCCAGTGCCCTCTTCAACTCGGAACACATATTTGCTCACCATGATCGACGAATATTCACGTTTTCCGTTTGCCTTCCCCTGCTCCAATATGCTGGCATCCACAGTAATCTGCTGCCTTGAGCAGGTATTTTCTCTCTGTGGCATGCCGGCTTATATTCACTCAGATCGGGGTCCATCCTTTATGTCAAGGGAACTCAAGGACTACCTCTCAGAACGGGGAATTGCTACAAGCAAAACAACACCATACCATCCCATCGGAAATGGGCAGGTAGAGAGGTATAACGGTATCATCTGGAATTCCGTACGTCTCGCTTTAAGATCTCTGGGCCTACCAGACCAGCAATGGGAAACAGTGCTTCCGGATGCATTGCACTCTATACGGTCCCTGCTTTCTACAGCCACAAATACTACACCTCATGAGCGGTTCTTTGGATTCCAGCGTCGCTCATCTCATGGGACATCACTCCCGTCATGGCTAACTACTCCTGGACCTGTATTACTCCGAAGATACGTTCGGACGTCTAAAAATGACCCTCTTGTAGACGAGGTCGAACTAACCGATGCCAACCCCACCTATGCAAACATACGATATTCCGACGGCCGAGAATCTACCGTATCATTACGGGATCTGGCTCCCTGCCCACCAGGACCTAGTGGGACATCGGGTGATGGCATTTCACCAGGAAACTCTTGGGACCTATCGGGTACCCCTCTCCAGGATCCTGCTCGGACACCAACTAGCTTGGTGCCGGTAGAACCCCGTGCTCAAGGTTGCGACCCTCCCAGTACCGCGCATGAAAGTACTGATCCGCCACAGACCAGCTCTGCACCTCCCTCTGAACAGAGGCAGTCCGACTTTGAACCTATTGGGGCTCGTACTCGAAGCCATGACCTCCCCGACCCTTCACAGGGCAATCCAGGCCACACAGACTCTGACCAATGGCCAACCGCATGTAAGTGGACCAGCGACCCTCTACGACGGGAATCCAAACGGGTGCGACTCTTCCTTGTTCAGCGGCTGCGGACCAAAAGGTAGACCACAGCCTCCTAATCCTGCAGGAGGGAAGAATGTGATAAAAATGATAACTTCCGGGAAGTTATGTCATCACTTCCTGTGAACTATGAACTATGAACTGTGTACATACCTCACTTCCTGTCATATGTCACTTCCGGTTGGACTGGTATAAATACTGGCCTGTTCAGTATTGTAAGAGGCTTCTACCAGAGGCATGGTAAAGACCTCTCTTGTGTATATAGTGTGTTTATAAGTTACTTAAAGCTTACTTTAAAGTTACCTGATGGTAAGTCTCCTTTTTCTTACATCAGTCAGTGTCGGTGGAACTGTACCCCATTCAAAGTCAGTGTCTGTGGAACTGTAACCCAGTGAGAGTCAGTGTCTGTGGAACTGTACCCCAGTGAGAGTCAGTATCTGTGGAACTGTACCCCATTGAGAGTAACTGCCTGTGGAAATGTACCCCAGTGAGAGTCAGTGACTGTGGAACTTTACCCCAGGGGGAGTCAGTGCCGTTGAGCTGTACCCCAGTGAGAGTCAGCGTCTGTGGAACTGTACTCCAGTGAGAGTCAGTGTCTGTGGAACTGTACCCCAGTGGGAGTCAGTGTCTGTGGAACTGTACCCCAGTGATAGTAAGTATCTGTGGAAATGTACCCCAGTGAGAGTCAGTGTCTGTGGAACTGTACCCCAGTGAGAGCCAGTGTCTGTGGAACTGTTCCCCAGTGAGAGTCAGTGTCTGTGGAACTGTACCCCAGTGAGAGTCAGTGCCTGTGGAACTGTACCCCAGTGAGAGTCAGTGTCTGTGAAACTGTACGCCAGTGAGAGTCAGTGTCTGTGGAACTGTACCCCAGTGAGAGTCAGTGTCTGTGGAACTGTACCCCAGTGAGAGTCAGTGCCTGTGGATCAGTAACCCATTGAGAGTCAGTGTCTGTGGAACTGTACACCATTTAGAGTCAGTGTCTGTGGAACTGTAACCCAGTGAGAGTCAGTGTCGGTGGAACTGTACCCCATTCAAAGTCAGTGTCTGTGGAACTGTAACCCAGTGAGAGTCAGTGTCTGTGGAACTGTACCCCAGTGAGAGTCAGTGTCTGTGGAACTGTACCCCATTGAGAGTAAATGCCCGTGGAAATGTACCCCAGTGAGAGTCAGTGTCTGTGGAACTGTACCCCGGTGAGAGTCAGTGACTGTGGAACTTTACCCCAGGGGGAGTCAGTGCCGTTGAGCTGTACCCCAGTGAGAGTCAGCGTCTGTGGAACTGTACTCCAGTGAGAGTCAGTTTCTGTGGAACTGTACCCCAGTGGGAGTCAGTGTCTGTGGAACTGTACCCCAGTGATAGTAAGTGTCTGTGGAACTGTACCCCAGTGAGAGTCAGTGTCTGTGGAACTGTACCCCAGTGAGAGCCAGTGTCTATGGAACTGTTCCCCAGTGAGAGTCAGTGTCTGTGGAACTGTACCCCAGTGAGAGTCAGTATCTGTGGAACTGTACCCCAGTGAGAGTCAGTGTCTGTGGAACTGTACCCCAGTGAGAGTCAGTGTCTGTGGAACTGTACCACAGTGGGAGTCAGCGTCTGTGGAACTGTACTCCAGTGAGAGTCAGCGTCTGTGGAACTGTACCCCAGTGAGAGTCACTGTCTGTGTAACTGTACCCAGTGAGAGACAGTGTCTGTGGAACTGTACCCCAGTAAGACTCAGTATCTGTGGAAATGTACCCCAGTGAGAGTCATTGTCTGTGGAATTGTATCTCAGTGGGTGTCAGTGCCTGTGGAACTGTATCCCAGAGAGAGTCAGTGTCTGTGGAACTGTATCCCAGTGAGAGTCAGTGTCTGTGGAATTGTACCCCAGTGAGAGTCAGTGTCTGTGGAACAGTACCCCAGTGAGAGTCCGTGTCTGTGGAACTGTACCCCGGTGAGAATCAGTGTCTGTGGAACTGTACCCCAGTGAGAGTCAGTGTCTGTGGAACTGTACACCTGTGTGAGTCAGTGCCTGTGGAATTGTACCCCAGTGAGAATCAGTGTCTGTGGAACTGTACCCCAGTGAGAGTCAGTATCTGTGGAACTGTACCCCAGTGAGAGTCAGTGCCTGTGGAACTGTACCCCCGTGAGAGTCAGTGTCTGTGGAAATTTACCCCAATGAGAGTCAGTGCCTGTGGAACTGTACCCCAGTGAGAGTCAGTGTCTGTGGAAATGTACCCCAGTGAGCGTCAGTGTCTGTGGAACTGTACCCCAGTGAGAGCCAGTGTCTGTGGAACTGTTCCCCAGTGAGAGTCAGTGTCTGTGGAACTGTACCCCAGTGAGAGTCAGTGCCTGTGGAACTGTACCCCAGTGAGAGTCAGTGTCTGTGAAACTGTACCCCAGTGCGAGTCAGTGTCTGTGGAACTGTACCCCAGTGAGAGTCAGTGTCTATGGAACTGTACCCCAGTGAGAGTCCGTGTCTGTGGAACTGTACCCCAGTGAGAATCAGTGTCTGTGGAACTGTACCCAGTGAGAGTCATTGTCTGTGGAACTGTACCCCAGTAAGAGTCAGTATCTGTGGAACTGTACGCCAGTGAGAGTCATTGTCTGTGGAATTGTACCCCAGTGGGATTCAGTGCCTGTGGAACTGTACCCCAGTGAGAGTCAGTGTCTATGGAAATTTACCCCAATGAGAGTCCATGTCTGTGGAACTGTACCCCAGTGAGAGTCAGTGTCTGTGGAACTGTACCCCAGTGAGCGTCATTGTCTGTGGAATTGTACCCCAGTGGGTGTCAGTGCCTGTGGAACTGTACCCCAGTGAGAGTCAGTGTCTGTGGAACAGTACCCCAGTGAGAGTCAGTGTCTGTGGAACTGTACCACAGTGGGAGTCAGTGTCTGTGGAACTGTACTCCAGTGAGAATCATTGTCTGTGGAATTGTACTCCAGCGGGAGTCAGTGCCTGTGGAACTGTAACCCAGTGAGAGTCATTATCTGTGGAACTGAACCCCAGTGAGAGTCAGTGTCTGTGGAACTGTACCCCATTGAGAGTCAGTGCCCGTGGAAATGTACCCCAGTGAGAGTCAGTGTCTGTGGAACTGTACCCCAGTGAGAGTCAGTGACTGTGGAACTTTACCCCAGGGGGAGTCAGTGCCGTTGAGCTTTACCCCAGTGAGAGTCAGCGTCTGTGGAACTGTACTCCAGTGAGAGTCAGTGTCTGTGGAACTGTACCCCAGTGGGAGTCAGTGTCTGTGGAATTGTATCCCAGCGGCAGTTAGTGCCTGTGGAACTGTACCCCAGTGAGAGTCAGTGTCTGTGGAACTGTACCACAGTGGGAGTCAGTGTCTGTGGAACTGTACCCCAGTGAGAGTCCGTGTCTGTGGAACTGTACCACAGTGGGAGTCAGTGTCTGTGGAACTGTACCCCAGCAGGAGTCAGTGGCTGTGGAACTGTACCCCAGTGAGAGTCAGTGTCTGTGGAACTGTACCCCAGTGAGAGTCAGTGCCTGTGGATCAGTAAGCCATTGAGAGTGAGTGTCTGTGGAACTGTAACCCATGGATAGTCAGTGTCTGTGGAACTGTAACCCAGTGAGAGTCAGTGTCGGTGGAACTGTACCCCATTCAAAGTCAGCGTCTGTGGAACTGTAACCCAGTGAGAGTCAGTGTCTGTGGAACTGTACCCCAGTGAGAGTCAGCGTCTGTGCAACTGTACCCCAGTGGGAGTCAGTGTCTGTGGAACTGTACCCCAGTGAGAGTCAGTGTCTGTGGAACTGTACCCCAGTGAGTCAGTGTCTGTGGAAATGTACAGCAGCGAGAGTCAGTGTCTATGGAACTGTACCCCAGTGAGAGTCCGTGTCTGTGGAACTGTACCCCAGTGAGAATCAGTGTCTGTGGAACTGTACCCCAGTGAGAGTCAGTGTCTGTGGAACTGTACCCCAGTGAGAGTCAGTATCTGTGGAACTGTACCCCAGTGAGAGTCAGTGCCTGTGGAACTGTACCCCCGTGAGAGTCAGTGTCTGTGGAAATTTACCCCAATGAGAGTCAGTGCCTGTGGAACTGTACCCCAGTCAGAGTCAGTGTCTGTGGAACTGTACCCCAGTGAGCGTCAGTGTCTGTGGAACTGTACCGCAGTGAGAGTCAGTGTCTGTGGAACTGTACCCCAGTGGGAGTCAGTGTCTGTGGAACTGTACCCCAGTGAGAGTAAGTGTCTGTGGAACTGTACCCCAGTGAGAGCCAGTGTCTGTGGAACTGTACCCCAGTGAGAGCCAGTGTCTGTGGAACTGTTCCCCAGTGAGAGTCAGTGTCTGTGGAACTGTACCCCAGTGAGAGTCAGTGCCTGTGGAACTGTACCCCAGTGAGAGTCAGTGTCTGTGAAACTGTACCCCAGTGAGAGTCAGTGTCTGTGGAACTGTACCCCAGTGAGAGTCAGTGCCTGTGGAACTGTACCCCAGTGAATCAGTGTCTGTGGAAATGTACACCAGCGAGAGTCAGTGTCTATGGAACTGTACCCCAGTGAGAGTCCGTGTCTGTGGAACTGTACCCCAGTGAGAATCAGTGTCTGTGGAACTGTACCCAGTGAGAGTCAGTGTCTATGGAACTGTATCCCAGGGGGAGTCAGCGTCTGTGGAACTGTACCCCAGTGAGAATCAGTGTCTGTGGAACTTAACCCAGTGAGAGTCATTGTCTGTGGAACTGTACCCCAGTAAGAGTCAGTATCTGTGGAACTGTACGCCAGTGAGAGTCATTGTCTGTGGAATTGTACCCCAGTGGGATTCAGTGCCTGTGGAACTGTACCCCAGTGAGAGTCAGTGTCTGTGGAAATTTACCCCAATGAGAGTCCATGTCTGTGGAACTGTACCCCAGTGAGAGTCAGTGTCTGTGGAACTGTACCCCAGTAAGAGTCAGTATCTGTGGAACTGTACCCCAGTGAGAGTCAGTGTCTGTGGAACTTTACCTCATTGAGAGTCAGTGCCTGTGGAACTGTACCCCAATGAGAGTCATTCTCTGTGGAACTGTACCCCAGTGAGAGTCACTGTCTGTGTAACTGTACCCAGTGAGAGACAGTGTCTGTGGAACTGTACCCCAGTAAGAGTCAGTGTCTGTGGAACTGTACCCCATTGAGCGTCATTGTCTGTGGAATTGTACCCCAGTGGGTGTCAGTGCCTGTGGAACTGTACCCCAGTGAGAGTCAGTGTCTGTGGAACTGTACCCCAGTGAGAGTCAGTGTCTGTGGAACAGTACCCCAGTGAGAGTCAGTGTCTGTGGAACAGTACCACAGTGGGAGTCAGTGTCTGTGGAACTGTACTCCAGTGAGAATCATTGTCTGTGGAATTGTACTCCAGTGGGAGTCAGTGCCTGTGGAACCGTAACCCAGTGAGAGTCAGTGTCGGTGGAACTGTACCCCATTCAAAGTCCGTGTCTGTGGAACTGTAACCCAGTGAGAGTCATTATCTGTGGAACTGTACCCCAGTGAGAGTCAGTGTCTGTGGATCTGTACCCCATTGAGAGTCAGTGCCCGTGGAAATGTAACCCAGTGAGAGTCAGTGTCTGTGGAACTGTACCCCAGTGAGAGTCAGTGACTGTGGAACTTTACCCCAGGGGGAGTCAGTGCCGTTGAGCTGTACCCCAGTGAGAGTCAGCGTCTGTGGAACTACACTCCAGTGAGAGTCAGTGTCTGTGGAACTGTACCCCAGTGGGAGTCAGTGTCTGTGGAACTGTACCCCAGTGAGAGTCAGTATCTGTGGAACTGTACCCCAGTGAGAGTCAGTGCCTGTGGAACTGTACCCCCGTGAGAGTCAGTGTCTGTGGAAATTTACCCCAATGAGAGTCAGTGCCTGTGGAACTGTACCCCAGTGAGAGTCATTGTCTGTGGAACTGTACCCCAGTGAGCGTCAGTGTCTGTGGAACTGTACCGCAGTGAGAGTCAGTGTCTGTGGAACTGTACCCCAGTGGGAGTCAGTGTCTGTGGAATTGTACCCCAGTGAAAGTCAGTGTCTGTGGAACTGTACCCCAGTGAGAGTCAGTGCCTGTGGAACAGTAACCCATTGAGAGTCAGTGTCTGTGGAACTGTACCCCATTGAGAGTCAGTGTCTGTGGAACTGTAACCCAGTGAGAGTCAGTGTTTGTGGAACTGTACCCCAGTGAGAGTCAGTGTCTGTGGAACTGTACCCCAGTGAGAGTAAGTGTCTGTGGAACTGTACCCCAGTGAGAGCCAGTGTCTGTGGAACTGTACCCCAGTGAGAGCCAGTGTCTGTGGAACTGTTCCCCAGTGAGAGTCAGTGTCTGTGGAACTGTACCCCAGTGAGAGTCAGTGCCTGTGGAACTGTACCCCAGTGAGAGTCAGTGTCTGTGAAACTGTACCCCAGTGAGAGTCAGTGTCTGTGGAACTGTACCCCAGTGAGAGTCAGTGCCTGTGGAACTGTACCCCAGTGAGTCAGTGTCTGTGGAAATGTACACCAGCGAGAGTCAGTGTCTATGGAACTGTACCCCAGCGAAAGTCCGTGTCTGTGGAACTGTACCCCAGTGAGAATCAGTGTCTGTGGAACTGTACCCAGTGAGAGTCATTGTCTGTGGAACTGTACCCCAGTAAGAGTCAGTATCTGTGGAACTGTACGCCAGTGAGAGTCATTGTCTGTGGAATTGTACCCCAGTGGGATTCAGTGCCTGTGGAACTGTACCCCAGTGAGAGTCAGTGTCTGTGGAAATTTACCCCAATGAGAGTCCATGTCTGTGGAACTGTACCCCAGTGAGAGTCAGTGTCTGTGGAAATGTACCCCAGTAAGAGTCAGTATCTGTGGAACTGTACGCCAGTGAGAGTCATTGTCTGTGGAACTTTACCTCATTGAGAGTCAGTGCCTGTGGAACTGTACCCCAATGAGAGTCATTCTCTGTGGAACTGTACCCCAGTGAGAGTCACTGTCTGTGTAACTGTACCCAGTGAGAGTCAGTGTCTGTGGAACTGTACCCCAGTAAGAGTCAGTGTCTGTGGAACTGTACCCCAGTGAGCGTCATTGTCTGTGGAATTGTACCCCAGTGGGTGTCAGTGCCTGTGGAACTGTACCCCAGTGAGAGTCAGTGTCTGTGGAACTGTACCCCAGTGAGAGTCAGTGTCTGTGGAACAGTACCCCAGTGAGAGTCAGTGTCTGTGGAACTGTACCACAGTGGGAGTCAGTGTCTGTGGAACTGTACTCCAGTGAGAATCATTGTCTGTGGAATTGTACTCCAGCGGGAGTCAGTGCCTGTGGAACTGTAACCCAGTGAGAGTCAGTGTCGGTGGAACTGTACCCCATTCAAAGTCAGAGTCTGTGGAACTGTAACCCAGTGAGAGTCATTATCTGTGGAACTGTCCCCCAGTGAGAGTCAGTGTCTGTGGAACTGTACCCCATTGAGAGTCAGTGCCCGTGGAAATGTACCCCAGTGAGAGTCAGTGTCTGTGGAACTGTACCCCAGTGAGAGTCAGTGACTGTGGAACTTTACCCCAGGGGGAGTCAGTGCCGTTGAGCTGTACCCCAGTGAGAGTCAGCGTCTGTGGAACTGTACTCCAGTGAGAGTCAGTGTCTGTGGAACTGTACCCCAGTGGGAGTCAGTGTCTGTGGAATTGTACCCCAGCGGGAGTCAGTGCCTGTGGAACTGTACCCCAGTGAGAGTCAGTGTCTGTGGAACTGTACCACAGTGGGAGTCAGTGTCTGTGGAACTGTACTCCAGTGAGAGTCATTGTCTGTGGAATTGTACCCCAGTGAGAGTCAGTGTCTGTGGAACTGTACCCCAGTGAGAGTCAGTGCCTGTGGATCAGTAAGCCATTGAGAGTCAGTGTCTGTGGAACTGTACCCCATGGATAGTCAGTGTCTGTGGAACTGTAACCCAGTGAGAGTCAGTGTCGGTGGAACTGTACCCCATTCAAAGTCAGTGTCTGTGGAACTGTAACCCAGTGAGAGTCAGTGTCTGTGGAACTGTACCCCAGTGAGAGTCAGCGTCTGTGCAACTGTACCCCAGTGAGAGTCAGTGTCTGTGGAACTGTACCCCAGTGAGAGTCAGTGTCTGTGGAACTGTACCCCAGTGAGTTAGTGTCTGTGGAAATGTACAGCAGCGAGAGTCAGTGTCTATGGAACTGTACCCCAGTGAGAGTCCGTGTCTGTGGAACTGTACCCCAGTGAGAATCAGTGTCTGTGGAACTGTACCCCAGTGAGAGTCAGTGTCTGTGGAACTGTACCCCAGTGAGAGTCAGTGCCTGTGGAACTGTACCCCCGTGAGAGTCAGTGTCTGTGGAAATTTACCCCAATGAGAGTCAGTGCCTGTGGAACTGTACCCCAGTGAGAGTCAGTGTCTGTGGAACTGTACCCCAGTGAGCGTCAGTGTCTGTGGAACTGTACCGCAGTGAGAGTCAGTGTCTGTGGAACTGTACCCCAGTGGGAGTCAGTGTCTGTGGAACTGTACCCCAGTGAGAGTCAGTGTCTGTGGAACTGTACCCCAGTGAGAGTCAGTGCCTGTGGAACAGTAACCCATTGAGAGTCAGTGTCTGTGGAACTGTACCCCATTGAGAGTCAGTGTCTGTGGAACTGTAACCCAGTGAGAGTCAGTGTCTGTGGAACTGTACCCCAGTGAGAGTCAGTGTCTGTGGAACTGTACCCCAGTGAGAGCCAGTGTCTGTGGAACTGGACCCCAGTGAGAGCCAGTGTCTGTGGAACTGCTCCCCAGTGAGAGTCAGTGTCTGTGGAACTGTACCCCAGTGAGAGTCAGTGCCTGTGGAACTGGACCCCAGTGAGAGTCAGTGTCTGTGAAACTGTACCCCAGTGAGAGTCAGTGTCTGTGGAACTGTACCCCAGTGAGAGTCAGTGCCTGTGGAACTGTACCCCAGTGAGTCAGTGTCTGTGGAAATGTACACCAGCGAGAGTCAGTGTCTATGGAACTGTACCCCAGTGAGAGTCCGTGTCTGTGGAACTGTACCCCAGTGAGAATCAGTGTCTGTGGAACTGTACCCAGTGAGAGTCAGTGTCTATGGAACTGTACCCCAGGGGGAGTCAGCGTCTGTGGAACTGTACCCCAGTGAGAATCAGTGTCTGTGGAACTGTACCCAGTGAGAGTCATTGTCTGTGGAACTGTACCCCAGTAAGAGTCACTATCTGTGGAACTGTACGCCAGTGAGAGTCAGTGCCTGTGGAACTGTACCCCAATGAGAGTCATTCTCTGTGGAACTGTACCCCAGTGAGAGTCACTGTCTGTGTAACTGTACCCAGTGAGAGTCAGTGTCTGTGGAACTGTACCCCAGTAAGAGTCAGTGTCTGTGGAACTGTACCCCAGTGAGCGTCATTGTCTGTTGAATTGTACCCCAGTGGGTGTCAGTGCCTGTGGAACTGTACCCCAGTGCGAGTCAGTGTCTGTGGAACTGTACCCCAGTGAGAGTCAGTGTCTGTGGAACTGTACCCCAGTGAGAGTCAGTGACTGTGGAACTTTACCCCAGGGGGAGTCAGTGCCGTTGAGCTGTACCCCAGTGAGAGTCAGCGTCTGTGAAACTACACTCCAGTGAGAGTCATTGTCTGTGGAAATGTACCCCAGTGGGAGTCAGTGTCTGTGGAACTGTACCCCAGTGATAGTAAGTGTCTGTGGAACTGTACCCCAGTGAGAGTCAGTGTCTGTGGATCTGTACCCCAGTGAGAGCTAATGTCTGTGGAACTGTTCCCCAGTGAGAGTCAGTGTCTGTGGAACTGTACCCCAGTGAGAGTCAGTGCCTGTGGAATTGTACCCCAGTGAGAGTCAGTGTCTGTGAAACTGTACCCCAGTGAGAGTCAGTGCCTGTGGAACTGTACCCCAGTGAGTCAGTGTCTGTGGAAATGTACACCAGCGAGAGTCAGTGTCTTTGGAACTGTACCCCAGTAAGAGTCCGTGTCTGTGGAACTGTAGCCCAGTGAGAATCATTGTCTGTGGAACTGTACCCATGTGAGAGTCAGTGTCTGTGGAACTGTACACCTGTGTGAGTCAGTGCCTGTGGAATTGTACCCCAGTGAGAATCAGTATCTGTGGAACTGTACCCCAGTGAGAGTCAGTGTCTGTGGAACTGTACCCCAGTGAGAGTAAGTGCCTGTGGACTGTTCCCCAGTGGGAGTCAGTGTCTGTGGAACTGTACTCCAGTGGGAGTCAGTGCCTGTGGAACTGTACCCCAGTGGGAGTCAGTGCCTGTGGAACTTTACATCATTGAGAGTCAGTGCCTGTGGAACTGTACCCCAGTGAGAGTCAGTGTCTGTGGAACTGTACCCCAGTGAGCGTCAGTGTCTGTGGAACTGTACCGCAGTGAGAGTCAGTGTCTGTGGAACTGTACCCCAGTGGGAGTCAGTGTCTGTGGAACTGTACCCCAGTGAGAGTCAGTGTCTGTGGAACTGTACCCCAGTGAGAGTCAGTGCCTGTGGAACAGTAACCCATTGAGAGTCAGTGTATGTGGAACTGTACCCCATTGAGAGTCAGTGTCTGTGGACCTGTAACCCAGTGAGAGTCAGTGTCGGTGGAACTGTACCCCATTCAAAGTCAGTGTCTGTGGAACTGTAACCCAGTGAGAGTCAGTGTCTGTGGAACTGTACCCCAGTGAGAGTCAGTGTCTGTGGAACTGTACCCCATTGAGAGTCAGTGCCCGTGGAAATGTACCCCAGTGAGAGTCAGTGTCTGTGGAACTGTACCCCAGTGAGAGTCCGTGTCTGTGGAACTGTACCCCAGTGAGAGTCCGTGTCTGTGGAACTGCAACCCAGTGAGAGTCAGTGCCTGTGGAACTGTACTCCAGTGAGAGTCAGTGTCTGTGGAACTGTACCCCAGTGGGAGTCGGTGTCTGTGGAACTGTACCCCAGTGAGAGTCAGTGTCTGTGGAACTGTACCCCAGTGGGAGCTAGTGTCTGTGGAACTGTACACCAGTGAGAGTCACTGTGTGTGGAACTGTACCCCAGTGAGAATCAGGGTCTGTGGAACTGTACCCCAGTGAGAGTCAGTGCCTGTGGAACTGTACCCCAGTGAGTCAGTGTCTGTGGAAATGTACACCAGCGAGAGTCAGTGTCTATGGAACTGTACCCCAGTGAGAGTCCGTGTCTGTGGAACTGTACCCCAGTGAGAATCAGTGTCTGTGGAACTGTACCCAGTGAGAGTCAGTGTCTGTGGAACTGTACCCCAGTAAGAGTCAGTATCTGTGGAACTGTACATCAGTGAGAGTCATTGTCTGTGGAATTGTACCCCAGTGGGATTTTTGCCTGTGGAACTGTACCCCAGTGAGAGTCAGTGTCTGTGGAAATTTACCCCAATGAGAGTCCATGTCTGTGGAACTGTACCCCAGTAAGAGTCAGTATCTGTGGAACTGTACGCCAGTGAGAGTCATTGTCTGTGGAACTTTACCTCATTGAGAGTCAGTGCCTGTGGAACTGTACCCCAGTGAGAGTCAGTGTCTGTGGAACTGTACCCTAGTGAGATTCAGTGTCTGTGGAACTGTACCCCACTGAGAGTCAGTGTCTGTGGAACTGTACCCAGTGAGATTCAGTGTCTGTGGAACTGTACCCCACTGAGAGTCAGTGTCTGTGGAACTGTACCCAGTGAGATTCAGTGTCTGTGGAACTGTACCCCAGTGAGAGTCAGTGCCTGTGGAACAGTACCACAGTGAGAGTCAGTGTCTGTGGAACTGTACCCCAGTGAGAGTCAGTGTCTGTGAAACTGTACCCAGTGAGAGTCAGTTCCTGTGGAACTGTACCCCAGTGAGTCAGTGTCTGTGGAAATGTGCACCAGCGAGAGTCAGTGTCTATGGAACTGTACTCCAGTGAGAGTCAGCGTCTGTGTAACTGTACCCAGTGAGAGTCAGTGTCTGTGGAACTGTACCCCAGTGAGAGTCAGTGTCTGTGGAACTGTACCCCATTGAGAGCCAGTGCCCGTGGAAATGTACCCCAGTGAGAGTCAGTGTCTGTGGAACTGTACCCCAGTGAGAGTCCGTGTCTGTGGAACTGTACCCCAGTGAGAGTCCGTGTCTGTGGAACTGCAACCCAGTGAGAGTCAGTGCCTGTGGAACTGTACCCCAGTGGGTGTCAGTGTCTGTGGAACTGTACCCCAGTGAGAGTCAGTGTCTGTGGAACTGTACCCCAGTGAGAGTAAGTGTCTGTGGAACTGTACCCCAGTGAGAGCCAGTGTCTGTGGAACTGGACCCCAGTGAGAGCCAGTGTCTGTGGAACTGCTCCCCAGTGAGAGTCAGTGTCTGTGGAACTGTACCCCAGTGAGAGTCAGTGCCTGTGGAACTGGACCCCAGTGAGAGTCAGTGTCTGTGAAACTGTACCCCAGTGAGAGTCAGTGTCTGTGGAACTGTACCCCAGTGAGAGTCAGTGCCTGTGGAACTGTACCCCAGTGAGTCAGTGTCTGTGGAAATGTACACCAGCGAGAGTCAGTGTCTATGGAACTGTACCCCAGTGAGAGTCCGTGTCTGTGGAACTGTACCCCAGTGAGAATCAGTGTCTGTGGAACTGTACCCAGTGAGAGTCAGTGTCTATGGAACTGTACCCCAGGGGGAGTCAGCGTCTGTGGAACTGTACCCCAGTGAGAATCAGTGTCTGTGGAACTGTACCCAGTGAGAGTCATTGTCTGTGGAACTGTACCCCAGTAAGAGTCACTATCTGTGGAACTGTACGCCAGTGAGAGTCATTGTCTGTGGAATTGTACCCCAGTGGGATTCAGTGCCTGTGGAACTGTACCCCAGTGAGAGTCCGTGTCTGTGGAAATTTACCCCAATGAGAGTCCATGTCTGTGGAACTGTACCCCAGTGAGAGTCAGTGTCTGTGGAACTGTACCCCAGTAAGAGTCAGTATCTGTGGAACTGTACCCCAGTGAGAGTCAGTGTCTGTGGAACTTTACCTCATTGAGAGTCAGTGCCTGTGGAACTGTACCCCAATGAGAGTCATTCTCTGTGGAACTGTACCCCAGTGAGAGTCACTGTCTGTGTAACTGTACCCAGTGAGAGTCAGTGTCTGTGGAACTGTACCCCAGTAAGAGTCAGTGTCTGTGGAACTGTACCCCAGTGAGCGTCATTGTCTGTTGAATTGTACCCCAGTGGGTGTCAGTGCCTGTGGAACTGTACCCCAGTGCGAGTCAGTGTCTGTGGAACTGTACCCCAGTGAGAGTCAGTGTCTGTGGAACTGTACCCCAGTGAGAGTCAATGACTGTGGAACTTTACCCCAGGGGGAGTCAGTGCCGTTGAGCTGTACCCCAGTGAGAGTCAGCGTCTGTGAAACTACACTCCAGTGAGAGTCATTGTCTGTGGAAATGTACCCCAGTGGGAGTCAGTGTCTGTGGAACTGTACCCCAGTGATAGTAAGTGTCTGTGGAACTGTACCCCAGTGAGAGTCAGTGTCTGTGGATCTGTACCCCAGTGAGAGCTAATGTCTGTGGAACTGTTCCCCAGTGAGAGTCAGTGTCTGTGGAACTGTACCCCAGTGAGAGTCAGTGCCTGTGGAATTGTACCCCAGTGAGAGTCAGTGTCTGTGAAACTGTACCCCAGTGAGAGTCAGTGCCTGTGGAACTGTACCCCAGTGAGTCAGTGTCTGTGGAAATGTACACCAGCGAGAGTCAGTGTCTTTGGAACTGTACCCCAGTAAGAGTCCGTGTCTGTGGAACTGTAGCCCAGTGAGAATCATTGTCTGTGGAACTGTACCCATGTGAGAGTCAGTGTCTGTGGAACTGTACACCTGTGTGAGTCAGTGCCTGTGGAATTGTACCCCAGTGAGAATCAGTATCTGTGGAACTGTACCCCAGTGAGAGTCAGTGTCTGTGGAACTGTACCCCAGTGAGAGTAAGTGCCTGTGGACTGTTCCCCAGTGGGAGTCAGTGTCTGTGGAACTGTACTCCAGTGGGAGTCAGTGCCTGTGGAACTGTACCCCAGTGGGAGTCAGTGCCTGTGGAACTTTACATCATTGAGAGTCAGTGCCTGTGGAACTGTACCCCAGTGAGAGTCAGTGTCTGTGGAACTGTACCCCAGTGAGCGTCAGTGTCTGTGGAACTGTTCCGCAGTGAGAGTCAGTGTCTGTGGAACTGTACCCCAGTGGGAGTCAGTGTCTGTGGAACTGTACCCCAGTGAGAGTCATTGTCTGTGGAACTGTACCCCAGTGAGAGTCAGTGCCTGTGGAACAGTAACCCATTGAGAGTCAGTGTATGTGGAACTGTACCCCATTGAGAGTCAGTGTCTGTGGACCTGTAACCCAGTGAGAGTCAGTGTCGGTGGAACTGTACCCCATTCAAAGTCAGTGTCTGTGGAACTGTAACCCAGTGAGAGTCAGTGTCTGTGGAACTGTACCCCAGTGAGAGTCAGTGTCTGTGGAACTGTACCCCATTGAGAGTCAGTGCCCGTGGAAATGTACCCCAGTGAGAGTCAGTGTCTGTGGAACTGTACCCCAGTGAGAGTCCGTGTCTGTGGAACTGTACCCCAGTGAGAGTCCGTGTCTGTGGAACTGCAACCCAGTGAGAGTCAGTGCCTGTGGAACTGTACCCCAGTGGGTGTCAGTGACTGTGGAACTGTACCCCAGTGGGAGTCGGTGTCTGTGGAACTGTACCCCAGTGAGAGTCAGTGTCTGTGGAACTGTACTCCAGTGAGAGTCAGTGTCTGTGGAACTGTACCCCAGTGGGAGTCGGTGTCTGTGGAACTGTACCCCAGTGAGAGTCAGTGTCTGTGGAACTGTACCCCAGTGGGAGCTAGTGTCTGTGGAACTGTACACCAGTGAGAGTCACTGTGTGTGGAACTGTACCCCAGTGAGAATCAGGGTCTGTGGAACTGTACCCCAGTGAGAGTCAGTGCCTGTGGAACTGTACCCCAGTGAGTCAGTGTCTGTGGAAATGTACACCAGCGAGAGTCAGTGTCTATGGAACTGTACCCCAGTGAGAGTCCGTGTCTGTGGAACTGTACCCCAGTGAGAATCAGTGTCTGTGGAACTGTACCCAGTGAGAGTCAGTGTCTGTGGAACTGTACCCCAGTAAGAGTCAGTATCTGTGGAACTGTACATCAGTGAGAGTCATTGTCTGTGGAATTGTACCCCAGTGGGATTTTTGCCTGTGGAACTGTACCCCAGTGAGAGTCAGTGTCTGTGGAAATTTACCCCAATGAGAGTCCATGTCTGTGGAACTGTACCCCAGTAAGAGTCAGTATCTGTGGAACTGTACGCCAGTGAGAGTCATTGTCTGTGGAACTTTACCTCATTGAGAGTCAGTGCCTGTGGAACTGTACCCCAGTGAGAGTCAGTGTCTGTGGAACTGTACCCTAGTGAGATTCAGTGTCTGTGGAACTGTACCCCACTGAGAGTCAGTGTCTGTGGAACTGTACCCAGTGAGATTCAGTGTCTGTGGAACTGTACCCCACTGAGAGTCAGTGTCTGTGGAACTGTACCCAGTGAGATTCAGTGTCTGTGGAACTGTACCCCAGTGAGAGTCAGTGCCTGTGGAACAGTACCACAGTGAGAGTCAGTGTCTGTGGAACTGTACCCCAGTGAGAGTCAGTGACTGTGGAACTTTACCCCAGGGGGAGTCAGTGCCGTTGAGCTGTACCCCAGTGAGAGTCAGCGTCTGTGGAACTGTACTCCAGTGAGAGTCAGTGTCTGTGGAACTGTACCCCAGTGGGAGTCAGTGTCTGTGGAATTGTACCCCAGCGGGAGTCAGTGCCTGTGGAACTGTACCCCAGTGAGAGTCAGTGTCTGTGGAACTGTACCACAGTGGGAGTCAGTGTCTGTGGAACTGTACTCCAGTGAGAGTCATTGTCTGTGGAATTGTACCGCAGTGAGAGTCAGTGTCTGTGGAACTGTACCCCAGTGAGAGTCAGTGCCTGTGGATCAGTAAGCCATTGAGAGTCAGTGTCTGTGGAACTGTACCCCATGGATAGTCAGTGTCTGTGGAACTGTAACCCAGTGAGAGTCAGTGTCGGTGGAACTGTACACCTGTGTGAGTCAGTGCCTGTGGAATTGTACCCCAGTGAGAATCAGTATCTGTGGAACTGTACCCCAGTGAGAGTCAGTGTCTGTGGAACTGTACCCCAGTGAGAGTAAGTGCCTGTGGACTGTTCCCCAGTGGGAGTCAGTGTCTGTGGAACTGTACTCCAGTGGGAGTCAGTGCCTGTGGAACTGTACCCCAGTGGGAGTCAGTGCCTGTGGAACTTTACATCATTGAGAGTCAGTGCCTGTGGAACTGTACCCCAGTGAGAGTCAGTGTCTGTGGAACTGTACCCCAGTGAGCGTCAGTGTCTGTGGAACTGTACCGCAGTGAGAGTCAGTGTCTGTGGAACTGTACCCCAGTGGGAGTCAGTGTCTGTGGAACTGTACCCCAGTGAGAGTCAGTGTCTGTGGAACTGTACCCCAGTGAGAGTCAGTGCCTGTGGAACAGTAACCCATTGAGAGTCAGTGTATGTGGAACTGTACCCCATTGAGAGTCAGTGTCTGTGGACCTGTAACCCAGTGAGAGTCAGTGTCGGTGGAACTGTACCCCATTCAAAGTCAGTGTCTGTGGAACTGTAACCCAGTGAGAGTCAGTGTCTGTGGAACTGTACCCCAGTGAGAGTCAGTGTCTGTGGAACTGTACCCCATTGAGAGTCAGTGCCCGTGGAAATGTACCCCAGTGAGAGTCAGTGTCTGTGGAACTGTACCCCAGTGAGAGTCCGTGTCTGTGGAACTGTACCCCAGTGAGAGTCCGTGTCTGTGGAACTGCAACCCAGTGAGAGTCAGTGCCTGTGGAACTGTACCCCAGTGGGTGTCAGTGACTGTGGAACTGTACCCCAGTGGGAGTCGGTGTCTGTGGAACTGTACCCCAGTGAGAGTCAGTGTCTGTGGAACTGTACTCCAGTGAGAGTCAGTGTCTGTGGAACTGTACCCCAGTGGGAGTCGGTGTCTGTGGAACTGTACCCCAGTGAGAGTCAGTGTCTGTGGAACTGTACCCCAGTGGGAGCTAGTGTCTGTGGAACTGTACACCAGTGAGAGTCACTGTGTGTGGAACTGTACCCCAGTGAGAATCAGGGTCTGTGGAACTGTACCCCAGTGAGAGTCAGTGCCTGTGGAACTGTACCCCAGTGAGTCAGTGTCTGTGGAAATGTACACCAGCGAGAGTCAGTGTCTATGGAACTGTACCCCAGTGAGAGTCCGTGTCTGTGGAACTGTACCCCAGTGAGAATCAGTGTCTGTGGAACTGTACCCAGTGAGAGTCAGTGTCTGTGGAACTGTACCCCAGTAAGAGTCAGTATCTGTGGAACTGTACATCAGTGAGAGTCATTGTCTGTGGAATTGTACCCCAGTGGGATTTTTGCCTGTGGAACTGTACCCCAGTGAGAGTCAGTGTCTGTGGAAATTTACCCCAATGAGAGTCCATGTCTGTGGAACTGTACCCCAGTAAGAGTCAGTATCTGTGGAACTGTACGCCAGTGAGAGTCATTGTCTGTGGAACTTTACCTCATTGAGAGTCAGTGCCTGTGGAACTGTAACCCAGTGAGAGTCAGTGTCTGTGGAACTCTACCCGAGTGAGAGTCAGTGTCTGTGGAACTGTACCCCATTGAGAGTCAGTGCCCGTGGAAATGTACCCCAGTGAGAGTCAGTGTCTGTGGAACTGTACCCCAGTGAGAGTCCGTGTCTGTGGAACTGTACCCCAGTGAGAGTCCGTGTCTGTGGAACTGCAACCCAGTGAGAGTCAGTGCCTGTGGAACTGTACCCCAGTGGGTGTCAGTGACTGTGGAACTGTACCCCAGTGGGAGTCGGTGTCTGTGGAACTGTACCCCAGTGAGAGTCAGTGTCTGTGGAACTGTACTCCAGTGAGAGTCAGTGTCTGTGGAACTGTACCCCAGTGGGAGTCGGTGTCTGTGGAACTGTACCCCAGTGAGAGTCAGTGTCTGTGGAACTGTACCCCAGTGGGAGCTAGTGTCTGTGGAACTGTACACCAGTGAGAGTCACTGTGTGTGGAACTGTACCCCAGTGAGAATCAGGGTCTGTGGAACTGTACCCCAGTGAGAGTCAGTGCCTGTGGAACTGTACCCCAGTGAGTCAGTGTCTGTGGAAATGTACACCAGCGAGAGTCAGTGTCTATGGAACTGTACCCCAGTGAGAGTCCGTGTCTGTGGAACTGTACCCCAGTGAGAATCAGTGTCTGTGGAACTGTACCCAGTGAGAGTCAGTGTCTGTGGAACTGTACCCCAGTAAGAGTCAGTATCTGTGGAACTGTACATCAGTGAGAGTCATTGTCTGTGGAATTGTACCCCAGTGGGATTTTTGCCTGTGGAACTGTACCCCAGTGAGAGTCAGTGTCTGTGGAAATTTACCCCAATGAGAGTCCATGTCTGTGGAACTGTACCCCAGTAAGAGTCAGTATCTGTGGAACTGTACGCCAGTGAGAGTCATTGTCTGTGGAACTTTACCTCATTGAGAGTCAGTGCCTGTGGAACTGTACCCCAGTGAGAGTCAGTGTCTGTGGAACTGTACCCTAGTGAGATTCAGTGTCTGTGGAACTGTACCCCACTGAGAGTCAGTGTCTGTGGAACTGTACCCAGTGAGATTCAGTGTCTGTGGAACTGTACCCCACTGAGAGTCAGTGTCTGTGGAACTGTACCCAGTGAGATTCAGTGTCTGTGGAACTGTACCCCAGTGAGAGTCAGTGCCTGTGGAACAGTACCACAGTGAGAGTCAGTGTCTGTGGAACTGTACCCCAGTGAGAGTCAGTGTCTGTGAAACTGTACCCAGTGAGAGTCAGTTCCTGTGGAACTGTACCCCAGTGAGTCAGTGTCTGTGGAAATGTGCACCAGCGAGAGTCAGTGTCTATGGAACTGTACTCCAGTGAGAGTCAGCGTCTGTGTAACTGTACCCAGTGAGAGTCAGTGTCTGTGGAACTGTACCCCAGTGAGAGTCAGTGTCTGTGGAACTGTACCCCATTGAGAGCCAGTGCCCGTGGAAATGTACCCCAGTGAGAGTCAGTGTCTGTGGAACTGTACCCCAGTGAGAGTCCGTGTCTGTGGAACTGTACCCCAGTGAGAGTCCGTGTCTGTGGAACTGCAACCCAGTGAGAGTCAGTGCCTGTGGAACTGTACCCCAGTGGGTGTCAGTGTCTGTGGAACTGTACCCCAGTGAGAGTCAGTGTCTGTGGAACTGTACCCCAGTGAGAGTAAGTGTCTGTGGAACTGTACCCCAGTGAGAGCCAGTGTCTGTGGAACTGGACCCCAGTGAGAGCCAGTGTCTGTGGAACTGCTCCCCAGTGAGAGTCAGTGTCTGTGGAACTGTACCCCAGTGAGAGTCAGTGCCTGTGGAACTGGACCCCAGTGAGAGTCAGTGTCTGTGAAACTGTACCCCAGTGAGAGTCAGTGTCTGTGGAACTGTACCCCAGTGAGAGTCAGTGCCTGTGGAGCTGTACCCCAGTGAGTCAGTGTCTGTGGAAATGTACACCAGCGAGAGTCAGTGTCTATGGAACTGTACCCCAGTGAGAGTCCGTGTCTGTGGAACTGTACCCCAGTGAGAATCAGTGTCTGTGGAACTGTACCCAGTGAGAGTCAGTGTCTATGGAACTGTACCCCAGGGGGAGTCAGCGTCTGTGGAACTGTACCCCAGTGAGAATCAGTGTCTGTGGAACTGTACCCAGTGAGAGTCATTGTCTGTGGAACTGTACCCCAGTAAGAGTCACTATCTGTGGAACTGTACGCCAGTGAGAGTCATTGTCTGTGGAATTGTACCCCAGTGGGATTCAGTGCCTGTGGAACTGTACCCCAGTGAGAGTCAGTGTCTGTGGAAATTTACCCCAATGAGAGTCCATGTCTGTGGAACTGTACCCCAGTGAGAGTCAGTGTCTGTGGAACTGTACCCCAGTAAGAGTCAGTATCTGTGGAACTGTACCCCAGTGAGAGTCAGTGTCTGTGGAACTTTACCTCATTGAGAGTCAGTGCCTGTGGAACTGTACCCCAATGAGAGTCATTCTCTGTGGAACTGTACCCCAGTGAGAGTCACTGTCTGTGTAACTGTACCCAGTGAGAGTCAGTGTCTGTGGAACTGTACCCCAGTAAGAGTCAGTGTCTGTGGAACTGTACCCCAGTGAGCGTCATTGTCTGTTGAATTGTACCCCAGTGGGTGTCAGTGCCTGTGGAACTGTACCCCAGTGCGAGTCAGTGTCTGTGGAACTGTACCCCAGTGAGAGTCAGTGTCTGTGGAACTGTACCCCAGTGAGAGTCAGTGACTGTGGAACTTTACCCCAGGGGGAGTCAGTGCCGTTGAGCTGTACCCCAGTGAGAGTCAGCGTCTGTGAAACTACACTCCAGTGAGAGTCATTGTCTGTGGAAATGTACCCCAGTGGGAGTCAGTGTCTGTGGAACTGTACCCCAGTGATAGTAAGTGTCTGTGGAACTGTACCCCAGTGAGAGTCAGTGTCTGTGGATCTGTACCCCAGTGAGAGCTAATGTCTGTGGAACTGTTCCCCAGTGAGAGTCAGTGTCTGTGGAACTGTACCCCAGTGAGAGTCAGTGCCTGTGGAATTGTACCCCAGTGAGAGTCAGTGTCTGTGAAACTGTACCCCAGTGAGAGTCAGTGCCTGTGGAACTGTACCCCAGTGAGTCAGTGTCTGTGGAAATGTACACCAGCGAGAGTCAGTGTCTTTGGAACTGTACCCCAGTAAGAGTCCGTGTCTGTGGAACTGTAGCCCAGTGAGAATCATTGTCTGTGGAACTGTACCCATGTGAGAGTCAGTGTCTGTGGAACTGTACACCTGTGTGAGTCAGTGCCTGTGGAATTGTACCCCAGTGAGAATCAGTATCTGTGGAACTGTACCCCAGTGAGAGTCAGTGTCTGTGGAACTGTACCCCAGTGAGAGTAAGTGCCTGTGGACTGTTCCCCAGTGGGAGTCAGTGTCTGTGGAACTGTACTCCAGTGGGAGTCAGTGCCTGTGGAACTGTACCCCAGTGGGAGTCAGTGCCTGTGGAACTTTACATCATTGAGAGTCAGTGCCTGTGGAACTGTACCCCAGTGAGAGTCAGTGTCTGCGGAACTGTACCCCAGTGAGCGTCAGTGTCTGTGGAACTGTACCGCAGTGAGAGTCAGTGTCTGTGGAACTGTACCCCAGTGGGAGTCAGTGTCTGTGGAACTGTACCCCAGTGAGAGTCAGTGTCTGTGGAACTGTACCCCAGTGAGAGTCAGTGCCTGTGGAACAGTAACCCATTGAGAGTCAGTGTATGTGGAACTGTACCCCATTGAGAGTCAGTGTCTGTGGACCTGTAACCCAGTGAGAGTCAGTGTCGGTGGAACTGTACCCCATTCAAAGTCAGTGTCTGTGGAACTGTAACCCAGTGAGAGTCAGTGTCTGTGGAACTGTACCCCAGTGAGAGTCAGTGTCTGTGGAACTGTACCCCATTGAGAGTCAGTGCCCGTGGAAATGTACCCCAGTGAGAGTCAGTGTCTGTGGAACTGTACCCCAGTGAGAGTCCGTGTCTGTGGAACTGTACCCCAGTGAGAGTCCGTGTCTGTGGAACTGCAACCCAGTGAGAGTCAGTGCCTGTGGAACTGTACCCCAGTGGGTGTCAGTGACTGTGGAACTGTACCCCAGTGGGAGTCGGTGTCTGTGGAACTGTACCCCAGTGAGAGTCAGTGTCTGTGGAACTGTACTCCAGTGAGAGTCAGTGTCTGTGGAACTGTACCCCAGTGGGAGTCGGTGTCTGTGGAACTGTACCCCAGTGAGAGTCAGTGTCTGTGGAACTGTACCCCAGTGGGAGCTAGTGTCTGTGGAACTGTACACCAGTGAGAGTCACTGTGTGTGGAACTGTACCCCAGTGAGAATCAGGGTCTGTGGAACTGTACCCCAGTGAGAGTCAGTGCCTGTGGAACTGTACCCCAGTGAGTCAGTGTCTGTGGAAATGTACACCAGCGAGAGTCAGTGTCTATGGAACTGTACCCCAGTGAGAGTCCGTGTCTGTGGAACTGTACCCCAGTGAGAATCAGTGTCTGTGGAACTGTACCCAGTGAGAGTCAGTGTCTGTGGAACTGTACCCCAGTAAGAGTCAGTATCTGTGGAACTGTACATCAGTGAGAGTCATTGTCTGTGGAATTGTACCCCAGTGGGATTTTTGCCTGTGGAACTGTACCCCAGTGAGAGTCAGTGTCTGTGGAAATTTACCCCAATGAGAGTCCATGTCTGTGGAACTGTACCCCAGTAAGAGTCAGTATCTGTGGAACTGTACGCCAGTGAGAGTCATTGTCTGTGGAACTTTACCTCATTGAGAGTCAGTGCCTGTGGAACTGTACCCCAGTGAGAGTCAGTGTCTGTGGAACTGTACCCTAGTGAGATTCAGTGTCTGTGGAACTGTACCCCACTGAGAGTCAGTGTCTGTGGAACTGTACCCAGTGAGATTCAGTGTCTGTGGAACTGTACCCCACTGAGAGTCAGTGTCTGTGGAACTGTACCCAGTGAGATTCAGTGTCTGTGGAACTGTACCCCAGTGAGAGTCAGTGCCTGTGGAACAGTACCACAGTGAGAGTCAGTGTCTGTGGAACTGTACCCCAGTGAGAGTCAGTGTCTGTGAAACTGTACCCAGTGAGAGTCAGTTCCTGTGGAACTGTACCCCAGTGAGTCAGTGTCTGTGGAAATGTGCACCAGCGAGAGTCAGTGTCTATGGAACTGTACTCCAGTGAGAGTCAGCGTCTGTGTAACTGTACCCAGTGAGAGTCAGTGTCTGTGGAACTGTACCCCAGTGAGAGTCAGTGTCTGTGGAACTGTACCCCATTGAGAGCCAGTGCCCGTGGAAATGTACCCCAGTGAGAGTCAGTGTCTGTGGAACTGTACCCCAGTGAGAGTCCGTGTCTGTGGAACTGTACCCCAGTGAGAGTCCGTGTCTGTGGAACTGCAACCCAGTGAGAGTCAGTGCCTGTGGAACTGTACCCCAGTGGGTGTCAGTGACTGTGGAACTGTACCCCAGTGGGAGTCGGTGTCTGTGGAACTGTACCCCAGTGAGAGTCAGTGTCTGTGGAACTGTACTCCAGTGAGAGTCAGTGTCTGTGGAACTGTACCCCACTGAGAGTCAGTGTCTGTGGAACTGTACCCAGTGAGATTCAGTGTCTGTGGAACTGTACCCCACTGAGAGTCAGTGTCTGTGGAACTGTACCCAGTGAGATTCAGTGTCTGTGGAACTGTACCCCAGTGACAGTCAGTATCTGTGGAACTGTACCCCAGTGAGAGTCATTGTCTGTGGAACTGTACCCCAGTGAGAGTCAGTGCCTGTGGAACAGTACCACAGTGAGAGTCAGTGTCTGTGGAACTGTACCCCAGTGAGAGTCAGTGTCTGTGAAACTGTACCCAGTGAGAGTCAGTGCCTGTGGAACTGTACCCCAGTGAGTCCGTGTCTGTGGAAATGTACACCAGCGAGAGTCAGTGTCTATGGAACAGTACTCCAGTGAGAGTCAGCGTCTGTGTAACTGTACCCAGTGAGAGTCGGTGTCTGTGGAACTGTACCCCAGTAAGAGTCAGTATCTGTGGAACTGTACCCCAGTGAGCGTCATTGTCTGTGGAATTGTACCCCAGTGGGTGTCAGTGCCTGTGGAACTGTACCCCAGTGAGAGTCAGTGTCTGTGGAACTGTACCCCAGTGAGAGTCAGTGTCTGTGGAACTGTACCACAGTGGGAGTCAGTGTCTGTGGAACTGTACCCCAGTGAGAGTCAGTGTCTGTGGAACTGTACCCCAGTGAGAGTCAGTGTCTGTGGAACTGTACCCCAGTGAGAGTCAGTGCCTGTGGATCAGTAACCCATTGAGAGTCAGTGTCTGTGGAACTGTACCCCATTGAGAGTCAGTGTCTGTGGAACTGTAACCCAGTGAGAGTCAGTGTCTGTGGAACTGTACCCCAGTGAGAGTTAGTGTCTGTGGAACTGTACCCCATTGAGAGTCAGTGCCCGTGGAAATGTACCCCAGTGAGAGTCAGTGTCTGTGGAACTGCACCCCAGTGAGAGTCAGTGCCTGTGGAATTGTACCCCAGTGAGAGTCAGTGTCTGTGAAACTGTACCCCAGTGAGAGTCAGTTTCTGTGGAACTGTACACCTGTGTGAGTCAGTGCCTGTGGAATTGTACCCCAGTGAGAATCAGTATCTGTGGAACTGTACCCCAGTGAGAGTCAGTGTCTGTGGAACTGTACCCCAGTGAGAGTAAGTGCCTGTGGACTGTTCCCCAGTGGGAGTCAGTGTCTGTGGAACTGTACTCCAGTGGGAGTCAGTGCCTGTGGAACTGTACCCCAGTGGGAGTCAGTGCCTGTGGAACTTTACATCATTGAGAGTCAGTGCCTGTGGAACTGTACCCCAGTGAGAGTCAGTGTCTGTGGAACTGTACCCCAGTGAGCGTCAGTGTCTGTGGAACTGTTCCGCAGTGAGAGTCAGTGTCTGTGGAACTGTACCCCAGTGGGAGTCAGTGTCTGTGGAACTGTACCCCAGTGAGAGTCAGTGTCTGTGGAACTGTACCCCAGTGAGAGTCAGTGCCTGTGGAACAGTAACCCATTGAGAGTCAGTGTATGTGGAACTGTACCCCATTGAGAGTCAGTGTCTGTGGACCTGTAACCCAGTGAGAGTCAGTGTCGGTGGAACTGTACCCCATTCAAAGTCAGTGTCTGTGGAACTGTAACCCAGTGAGAGTCAGTGTCTGTGGAACTGTACCCCAGTGAGAGTCAGTGTCTGTGGAACTGTACCCCATTGAGAGTCAGTGCCCGTGGAAATGTACCCCAGTGAGAGTCAGTGTCTGTGGAACTGTACCCCAGTGAGAGTCCGTGTCTGTGGAACTGTACCCCAGTGAGAGTCCGTGTCTGTGGAACTGCAACCCAGTGAGAGTCAGTGCCTGTGGAACTGTACCCCAGTGGGTGTCAGTGACTGTGGAACTGTACCCCAGTGGGAGTCGGTGTCTGTGGAACTGTACCCCAGTGAGAGTCAGTGTCTGTGGAACTGTACTCCAGTGAGAGTCAGTGTCTGTGGAACTGTACCCCAGTGGGAGTCGGTGTCTGTGGAACTGTACCCCAGTGAGAGTCAGTGTCTGTGGAACTGTACCCCAGTGGGAGCTAGTGTCTGTGGAACTGTACACCAGTGAGAGTCACTGTGTGTGGAACTGTACCCCAGTGAGAATCAGGGTCTGTGGAACTGTACCCCAGTGAGAGTCAGTGCCTGTGGAACTGTACCCCAGTGAGTCAGTGTCTGTGGAAATGTACACCAGCGAGAGTCAGTGTCTATGGAACTGTACCCCAGTGAGAGTCCGTGTCTGTGGAACTGTACCCCAGTGAGAATCAGTGTCTGTGGAACTGTACCCAGTGAGAGTCAGTGTCTGTGGAACTGTACCCCAGTAAGAGTCAGTATCTGTGGAACTGTACATCAGTGAGAGTCATTGTCTGTGGAATTGTACCCCAGTGGGATTTTTGCCTGTGGAACTGTACCCCAGTGAGAGTCAGTGTCTGTGGAAATTTACCCCAATGAGAGTCCATGTCTGTGGAACTGTACCCCAGTAAGAGTCAGTATCTGTGGAACTGTACGCCAGTGAGAGTCATTGTCTGTGGAACTTTACCTCATTGAGAGTCAGTGCCTGTGGAACTGTACCCCAGTGAGAGTCAGTGTCTGTGGAACTGTACCCTAGTGAGATTCAGTGTCTGTGGAACTGTACCCCACTGAGAGTCAGTGTCTGTGGAACTGTACCCAGTGAGATTCAGTGTCTGTGGAACTGTACCCCACTGAGAGTCAGTGTCTGTGGAACTGTACCCAGTGAGATTCAGTGTCTGTGGAACTGTACCCCAGTGAGAGTCAGTGCCTGTGGAACAGTACCACAGTGAGAGTCAGTGTCTGTGGAACTGTACCCCAGTGAGAGTCAGTGACTGTGGAACTTTACCCCAGGGGGAGTCAGTGCCGTTGAGCTGTACCCCAGTGAGAGTCAGCGTCTGTGGAACTGTACTCCAGTGAGAGTCAGTGTCTGTGGAACTGTACCACAGTGGGAGTCAGTGTCTGTGGAATTGTACCCCAGCGGGAGTCAGTGCCTGTGGAACTGTACCCCAGTGAGAGTCAGTGTCTGTGGAACTGTACCACAGTGGGAGTCAGTGTCTGTGGAACTGTACTCCAGTGAGAGTCATTGTCTGTGGAATTGTACCCCAGTGAGAGTCAGTGTCTGTGGAACTGTACCCCAGTGAGAGTCAGTGCCTGTGGATCAGTAAGCCATTGAGAGTCAGTGTCTGTGGAACTGTACCCCATGGATAGTCAGTGTCTGTGGAACTGTAACCCAGTGAGAGTCAGTGTCGGTGGAACTGTACCCCATTCAAAGTCAGTGTCTGTGGAACTGTAACCCAGTGAGAGTCAGTGTCTGTGGAACTGTACCCCAGTGAGAGTCAGCGTCTGTGCAACTGTACCCCAGTGAGAGTCAGTGTCTGTGGAACTGTACCCCAGTGAGAGTCAGTGTCTGTGGAACTGTACCCCATTGAGAGTCAGTGCCCGTGGAAATGTACCCCAGTGAGAGTCAGTGTCTGTGGAACTGTACCCCAGTGAGAGTCCGTGTCTGTGGAACTGTACCCCAGTGAGAGTCCGTGTCTGTGGAACTGCAACCCAGTGAGAGTCAGTGCCTGTGGAACTGTACCCCAGTGGGTGTCAGTGACTGTGGAACTGTACCCCAGTGGGAGTCGGTGTCTGTGGAACTGTACCCCAGTGGGAGTCAGTGTCTGTGGAACTGTACCCCAGTGAGAGTCAGTGTCTGTGGAACTGTACCCCAGTGAGAGTCAGTGCCCGTGGAACAGTAACCCATTGAGAGTCAGTGTATGTGGAACTGTACCCCATTGAGAGTCAGTGTCTGTGGACCTGTAACCCAGTGAGAGTCAGTGTCGGTGGAACTGTACCCCATTCAAAGTCAGTGTCTGTGGAACTGTAACCCAGTGAGAGTCAGTGTCTGTGGAACTGTACCCCAGTGAGAGTCAGTGTCTGTGGAACTGTACCCCATTGAGAGTCAGTGCCCGTGGAAATGTACCCCAGTGAGAGTCAGTGTCTGTGGAACTGTACCCCAGTGAGAGTCCGTGTCTGTGGAACTGTACCCCAGTGAGAGTCCGTGTCTGTGGAACTGCAACCCAGTGAGAGTCAGTGCCTGTGGAACTGTACCCCAGTGGGTGTCAGTGACTGTGGAACTGTACCCCAGTGGGAGTCGGTGTCTGTGGAACTGTACCCCAGTGAGAGTCAGTGTCTGTGGAACTGTACTCCAGTGAGAGTCAGTGTCTGTGGAACTGTACCCCAGTGGGAGTCGGTGTCTGTGGAACTGTACCCCAGTGAGAGTCAGTGTCTGTGGAACTGTACCCCAGTGGGAGCTAGTGTCTGTGGAACTGTACACCAGTGAGAGTCACTGTGTGTGGAACTGTACCCCAGTGAGAATCAGGGTCTGTGGAACTGTACCCCAGTGAGAGTCAGTGCCTGTGGAACTGTACCCCAGTGAGTCAGTGTCTGTGGAAATGTACACCAGCGAGAGTCAGTGTCTATGGAACTGTACCCCAGTGAGAGTCCGTGTCTGTGGAACTGTACCCCAGTGAGAATCAGTGTCTGTGGAACTGTACCCAGTGAGAGTCAGTGTCTGTGGAACTGTACCCCAGTAAGAGTCAGTATCTGTGGAACTGTACATCAGTGAGAGTCATTGTCTGTGGAATTGTACCCCAGTGGGATTTTTGCCTGTGGAACTGTACCCCAGTGAGAGTCAGTGTCTGTGGAAATTTACCCCAATGAGAGTCCATGTCTGTGGAACTGTACCCCAGTAAGAGTCAGTATCTGTGGAACTGTACGCCAGTGAGAGTCATTGTCTGTGGAACTTTACCTCATTGAGAGTCAGTGCCTGTGGAACTGTACCCCAGTGAGAGTCAGTGTCTGTGGAACTGTACCCTAGTGAGATTCAGTGTCTGTGGAACTGTACCCCACTGAGAGTCAGTGTCTGTGGAACTGTACCCAGTGAGATTCAGTGTCTGTGGAACTGTACCCCACTGAGAGTCAGTGTCTGTGGAACTGTACCCAGTGAGATTCAGTGTCTGTGGAACTGTACCCCAGTGAGAGTCAGTGCCTGTGGAACAGTACCACAGTGAGAGTCAGTGTCTGTGGAACTGTACCCCAGTGAGAGTCAGTGACTGTGGAACTTTACCCCAGGGGGAGTCAGTGCCGTTGAGCTGTACCCCAGTGAGAGTCAGCGTCTGTGCAACTGTACTCCAGTGAGAGTCAGTGTCTGTGGAACTGTACCCCAGTGGGAGTCAGTGTCTGTGGAATTGTACCCCAGCGGGAGTCAGTGCCTGTGGAACTGTACCCCAGTGAGAGTCAGTGTCTGTGGAACTGTACCACAGTGGGAGTCAGTGTCTGTGGAACTGTACTCCAGTGAGAGTCATTGTCTGTGGAATTGTACCCCAGTGAGAGTCAGTGTCTGTGGAACTGTACCCCAGTGAGAGTCAGTGCCTGTGGATCAGTAAGCCATTGAGAGTCAGTGTCTGTGGAACTGTACCCCATGGATAGTCAGTGTCTGTGGAACTGTAACCCAGTGAGAGTCAGTGTCGGTGGAACTGTACACCTGTGTGAGTCAGTGCCTGTGGAATTGTACCCCAGTGAGAATCAGTATCTGTGGAACTGTACCCCAGTGAGAGTCAGTGTCTGTGGAACTGTACCCCAGTGAGAGTAAGTGCCTGTGGACTGTTCCCCAGTGGGAGTCAGTGTCTGTGGAACTGTACTCCAGTGGGAGTCAGTGCCTGTGGAACTGTACCCCAGTGGGAGTCAGTGCCTGTGGAACTTTACATCATTGAGAGTCAGTGCCTGTGGAACTGTACCCCAGTGAGAGTCAGTGTCTGTGGAACTGTACCCCAGTGAGCGTCAGTGTCTGTGGAACTGTACCGCAGTGAGAGTCAGTGTCTGTGGAACTGTACCCCAGTGGGAGTCAGTGTCTGTGGAACTGTACCCCAGTGAGAGTCAGTGTCTGTGGAACTGTACCCCAGTGAGAGTCAGTGCCTGTGGAACAGTAACCCATTGAGAGTCAGTGTATGTGGAACTGTACCCCATTGAGAGTCAGTGTCTGTGGACCTGTAACCCAGTGAGAGTCAGTGTCGGTGGAACTGTACCCCATTCAAAGTCAGTGTCTGTGGAACTGTAACCCAGTGAGAGTCAGTGTCTGTGGAACTGTACCCCAGTGAGAGTCAGTGTCTGTGGAACTGTACCCCATTGAGAGTCAGTGCCCGTGGAAATGTACCCCAGTGAGAGTCAGTGTCTGTGGAACTGTACCCCAGTGAGAGTCCGTGTCTGTGGAACTGTACCCCAGTGAGAGTCCGTGTCTGTGGAACTGCAACCCAGTGAGAGTCAGTGCCTGTGGAACTGTACCCCAGTGGGTGTCAGTGACTGTGGAACTGTACCCCAGTGGGAGTCGGTGTCTGTGGAACTGTACCCCAGTGAGAGTCAGTGTCTGTGGAACTGTACTCCAGTGAGAGTCAGTGTCTGTGGAACTGTACCCCAGTGGGAGTCGGTGTCTGTGGAACTGTACCCCAGTGAGAGTCAGTGTCTGTGGAACTGTACCCCAGTGGGAGCTAGTGTCTGTGGAACTGTACACCAGTGAGAGTCACTGTGTGTGGAACTGTACCCCAGTGAGAATCAGGGTCTGTGGAACTGTACCCCAGTGAGAGTCAGTGCCTGTGGAACTGTACCCCAGTGAGTCAGTGTCTGTGGAAATGTACACCAGCGAGAGTCAGTGTCTATGGAACTGTACCCCAGTGAGAGTCCGTGTCTGTGGAACTGTACCCCAGTGAGAATCAGTGTCTGTGGAACTGTACCCAGTGAGAGTCAGTGTCTGTGGAACTGTACCCCAGTAAGAGTCAGTATCTGTGGAACTGTACATCAGTGAGAGTCATTGTCTGTGGAATTGTACCCCAGTGGGATTTTTGCCTGTGGAACTGTACCCCAGTGAGAGTCAGTGTCTGTGGAAATTTACCCCAATGAGAGTCCATGTCTGTGGAACTGTACCCCAGTAAGAGTCAGTATCTGTGGAACTGTACGCCAGTGAGAGTCATTGTCTGTGGAACTTTACCTCATTGAGAGTCAGTGCCTGTGGAACTGTACCCCAGTGAGAGTCAGTGTCTGTGGAACTGTACCCTAGTGAGATTCAGTGTCTGTGGAACTGTACCCCACTGAGAGTCAGTGTCTGTGGAACTGTACCCAGTGAGATTCAGTGTCTGTGGAACTGTACCCCACTGAGAGTCAGTGTCTGTGGAACTGTACCCAGTGAGATTCAGTGTCTGTGGAACTGTACCCCAGTGAGAGTCAGTGCCTGTGGAACAGTACCACAGTGAGAGTCAGTGTCTGTGGAACTGTACCCCAGTGAGAGTCAGTGACTGTGGAACTTTACCCCAGGGGGAGTCAGTGCCGTTGAGCTGTACCCCAGTGAGAGTCAGCGTCTGTGGAACTGTACTCCAGTGAGAGTCAGTGTCTGTGGAACTGTACCCCAGTGGGAGTCAGTGTCTGTGGAATTGTACCCCAGCGGGAGTCAGTGCCTGTGGAACTGTACCCCAGTGAGAGTCAGTGTCTGTGGAACTGTACCACAGTGGGAGTCAGTGTCTGTGGAACTGTACTCCAGTGAGAGTCATTGTCTGTGGAATTGTACCCCAGTGAGAGTCAGTGTCTGTGGAACTGTACCCCAGTGAGAGTCAGTGCCTGTGGATCAGTAAGCCATTGAGAGTCAGTGTCTGTGGAACTGTACCCCATGGATAGTCAGTGTCTGTGGAACTGTAACCCAGTGAGAGTCAGTGTCGGTGGAACTGTACCCCATTCAAAGTCAGTGTCTGTGGAACTGTAACCCAGTGAGAGTCAGTGTCTGTGGAACTGTACCCCAGTGAGAGTCAGCGTCTGTGCAACTGTACCCCAGTGAGAGTCAGTGTCTGTGGAACTGTACCCCAGTGAGAGTCAGTGTCTGTGGAACTGTACCCCATTGAGAGTCAGTGCCCGTGGAAATGTACCCCAGTGAGAGTCAGTGTCTGTGGAACTGTACCCCAGTGAGAGTCCGTGTCTGTGGAACTGTACCCCAGTGAGAGTCCGTGTCTGTGGAACTGCAACCCAGTGAGAGTCAGTGCCTGTGGAACTGTACCCCAGTGGGTGTCAGTGACTGTGGAACTGTACCCCAGTGGGAGTCGGTGTCTGTGGAACTGTACCCCAGTGGGAGTCAGTGTCTGTGGAACTGTACCCCAGTGAGAGTCAGTGTCTGTGGAACTGTACCCCAGTGAGAGTCAGTGCCTGTGGAACAGTAACCCATTGAGAGTCAGTGTATGTGGAACTGTACCCCATTGAGAGTCAGTGTCTGTGGACCTGTAACCCAGTGAGAGTCAGTGTCGGTGGAACTGTACCCCATTCAAAGTCAGTGTCTGTGGAACTGTAACCCAGTGAGAGTCAGTGTCTGTGGAACTGTACCCCAGTGAGAGTCAGTGTCTGTGGAACTGTACCCCATTGAGAGTCAGTGCCCGTGGAAATGTACCCCAGTGAGAGTCAGTGTCTGTGGAACTGTACCCCAGTGAGAGTCCGTGTCTGTGGAACTGTACCCCAGTGAGAGTCCGTGTCTGTGGAACTGCAACCCAGTGAGAGTCAGTGCCTGTGGAACTGTACCCCAGTGGGTGTCAGTGACTGTGGAACTGTACCCCAGTGGGAGTCGGTGTCTGTGGAACTGTACCCCAGTGAGAGTCAGTGTCTGTGGAACTGTACTCCAGTGAGAGTCAGTGTCTGTGGAACTGTACCCCAGTGGGAGTCGGTGTCTGTGGAACTGTACCCCAGTGAGAGTCAGTGTCCGTGGAACTGTACCCCAGTGGGAGCTAGTGTCTGTGGAACTGTACACCAGTGAGAGTCACTGTGTGTGGAACTGTACCCCAGTGAGAATCAGGGTCTGTGGAACTGTACCCCAGTGAGAGTCAGTGCCTGTGGAACTGTACCCCAGTGAGTCAGTGTCTGTGGAAATGTACACCAGCGAGAGTCAGTGTCTATGGAACTGTACCCCAGTGAGAGTCCGTGTCTGTGGAACTGTACCCCAGTGAGAATCAGTGTCTGTGGAACTGTACCCAGTGAGAGTCAGTGTCTGTGGAACTGTACCCCAGTAAGAGTCAGTATCTGTGGAACTGTACATCAGTGAGAGTCATTGTCTGTGGAATTGTACCCCAGTGGGATTTTTGCCTGTGGAACTGTACCCCAGTGAGAGTCAGTGTCTGTGGAAATTTACCCCAATGAGAGTCCATGTCTGTGGAACTGTACCCCAGTAAGAGTCAGTATCTGTGGAACTGTACGCCAGTGAGAGTCATTGTCTGTGGAACTTTACCTCATTGAGAGTCAGTGCCTGTGGAACTGTACCCCAGTGAGAGTCAGTGTCTGTGGAACTGTACCCTAGTGAGATTCAGTGTCTGTGGAACTGTACCCCACTGAGAGTCAGTGTCTGTGGAACTGTACCCAGTGAGATTCAGTGTCTGTGGAACTGTACCCCACTGAGAGTCAGTGTCTGTGGAACTGTACCCAGTGAGATTCAGTGTCTGTGGAACTGTACCCCAGTGAGAGTCAGTGCCTGTGGAACAGTACCACAGTGAGAGTCAGTGTCTGTGGAACTGTACCCCAGTGAGAGTCAGTGACTGTGGAACTTTACCCCAGGGGGAGTCAGTGCCGTTGAGCTGTACCCCAGTGAGAGTCAGCGTCTGTGGAACTGTACTCCAGTGAGAGTCAGTGTCTGTGGAACTGCACCCCAGTGGGAGTCAGTGTCTGTGGAATTGTACCCCAGCGGGAGTCAGTGCCTGTGGAACTGTACCCCAGTGAGAGTCAGTGTCTGTGGAACTGTACCACAGTGGGAGTCAGTGTCTGTGGAACTGTACTCCAGTGAGAGTCATTGTCTGTGGAATTGTACCCCAGTGAGAGTCAGTGTCTGTGGAACTGTACCCCAGTGAGAGTCAGTGCCTGTGGATCAGTAAGCCATTGAGAGTCAGTGTCTGTGGAACTGTACCCCATGGATAGTCAGTGTCTGTGGAACTGTAACCCAGTGAGAGTCAGTGTCAGTGGAACTGTACCCCATTCAAAGTCAGTGTCTGTGGAACTGTAACCCAGTGAGAGTCAGTGTCTGTGGAACTGTACCCCAGTGAGAGTCAGCGTCTGTGCAACTGTACCCCAGTGAGAGTCAGTGTCTGTGGAACTGTACCCCAGTGAGAGTCAGTGTCTGTGGAACTGTACCCCAGTGAGTTAGTGTCTGTGGAAATGTACAGCAGCGAGAGTCAGTGTCTATGGAACTGTACCCCAGTGAGAGTCCGTGTCTGTGGAACTGTACCCCAGTGAGAATCAGTGTCTGTGGAACTGTACCCCAGTGAGAGTCAGTGTCTGTGGAACTGTACCCCAGTGAGAGTCAGTGCCTGTGGAACTGTACCCCCGTGAGAGTCAGTGTCTGTGGAAATTTACCCCAATGAGAGTCAGTGCCTGTGGAACTGTACCCCAGTGAGAGTCAGTGTCTGTGGAACTGTACCCCAGTGAGCGTCAGTGTCTGTGGAACTGTACCGCAGTGAGAGTCAGTGTCTGTGGAACTGTACCCCAGTGGGAGTCAGTGTCTGTGGAACTGTACCCCAGTGAGAGTCAGTGTCTGTGGAACTGTACCCCAGTGAGAGTCAGTGCCTGTGGAACAGTAACCCATTGAGAGTCAGTGTCTGTGGAACTGTACCCCATTGAGAGTCAGTGTCTGTGGAACTGTAACCCAGTGAGAGTCAGTGTCTGTGGAACTGTACCCCAGTGAGAGTCAGTGTCTGTGGAACTGTACCCCAGTGAGAGTAAGTGTCTGTGGAACTGTACCCCAGTGAGAGCCAGTGTCTGTGGAACTGGACCCCAGTGAGAGCCAGTGTCTGTGGAACTGCTCCCCAGTGAGAGTCAGTGTCTGTGGAACTGTACCCCAGTGAGAGTCAGTGCCTGTGGAACTGGACCCCAGTGAGAGTCAGTGTCTGTGAAACTGTACCCCAGTGAGAGTCAGTGTCTGTGGAACTGTACCCCAGTGAGAGTCAGTGCCTGTGGAACTGTACCCCAGTGAGTCAGTGTCTGTGGAAATGTACACCAGCGAGAGTCAGTGTCTATGGAACTGTACCCCAGTGAGAGTCCGTGTCTGTGGAACTGTACCCCGTGAGAATCAGTGTCTGTGGAACTGTACCCAGTGAGAGTCAGTGTCTATGGAACTGTACCCCAGGGGGAGTCAGCGTCTGTGGAACTGTACCCCAGTGAGAATCAGTGTCTGTGGAACTGTACCCAGTGAGAGTCATTGTCTGTGGAACTGTACCCCAGTAAGAGTCACTATCTGTGGAACTGTACGCCAGTGAGAGTCATTGTCTGTGGAATTGTACCCCAGTGGGATTCAGTGCCTGTGGAACTGTACCCCAGTGAGAGTCAGTGTCTGTGGAAATTTACCCCAATGAGAGTCCATGTCTGTGGAACTGTACCCCAGTGAGAGTCAGTGTCTGTGGAACTGTACCCCAGTAAGAGTCAGTATCTGTGGAACTGTACCCCAGTGAGAGTCAGTGTCTGTGGAACTTTACCTCATTGAGAGTCAGTGCCTGTGGAACTGTACCCCAATGAGAGTCATTCTCTGTGGAACTGTACCCCAGTGAGAGTCACTGTCTGTGTAACTGTACCCAGTGAGAGTCAGTGTCTGTGGAACTGTACCCCAGTAAGAGTCAGTGTCTGTGGAACTGTACCCCAGTGAGCGTCATTGTCTGTTGAATTGTACCCCAGTGGGTGTCAGTGCCTGTGGAACTGTACCCCAGTGCGAGTCAGTGTCTGTGGAACTGTACCCCAGTGAGAGTCAGTGTCTGTGGAACTGTACCCCAGTGAGAGTCAGTGACTGTGGAACTTTACCCCAGGGGGAGTCAGTGCCGTTGAGCTGTACCCCAGTGAGAGTCAGCGTCTGTGAAACTACACTCCAGTGAGAGTCATTGTCTGTGGAACTGTACCCCAGTGGGAGTCAGTGTCTGTGGAACTGTACCCCAGTGATAGTAAGTGTCTGTGGAACTGTACCCCAGTGAGAGTCAGTGTCTGTGGATCTGTACCCCAGTGAGAGCTAATGTCTGTGGAACTGTTCCCCAGTGAGAGTCAGTGTCTGTGGAACTGTACCCCAGTGAGAGTCAGTGCCTGTGGAATTGTACCCCAGTGAGAGTCAGTGTCTGTGAAACTGTACCCCAGTGAGAGTCAGTGCCTGTGGAACTGTACCCCAGTGAGTCAGTGTCTGTGGAAATGTACACCAGCGAGAGTCAGTGTCTTTGGAACTGTACCCCAGTAAGAGTCCGTGTCTGTGGAACTGTAGCCCAGTGAGAATCATTGTCTGTGGAACTGTACCCATGTGAGAGTCAGTGTCTGTGGAACTGTACACCTGTGTGAGTCAGTGCCTGTGGAATTGTACCCCAGTGAGAATCAGTATCTGTGGAACTGTACCCCAGTGAGAGTCAGTGTCTGTGGAACTGTACCCCAGTGAGAGTAAGTGCCTGTGGACTGTTCCCCAGTGGGAGTCAGTGTCTGTGGAACTGTACTCCAGTGGGAGTCAGTGCCTGTGGAACTGTACCCCAGTGGGAGTCAGTGCCTGTGGAACTTTACATCATTGAGAGTCAGTGCCTGTGGAACTGTACCCCAGTGAGAGTCAGTGTCTGTGGAACTGTACCCCAGTGAGCGTCAGTGTCTGTGGAACTGTACCGCAGTGAGAGTCAGTGTCTGTGGAACTGTACCCCAGTGGGAGTCAGTGTCTGTGGAACTGTACCCCAGTGAGAGTCAGTGTCTGTGGAACTGTACCCCAGTGAGAGTCAGTGCCTGTGGAACAGTAACCCATTGAGAGTCAGTGTATGTGGAACTGTACCCCATTGAGAGTCAGTGTCTGTGGACCTGTAACCCAGTGAGAGTCAGTGTCGGTGGAACTGTACCCCATTCAAAGTCAGTGTCTGTGGAACTGTAACCCAGTGAGAGTCAGTGTCTGTGGAACTGTACCCCAGTGAGAGTCAGTGTCTGTGGAACTGTACCCCATTGAGAGTCAGTGCCCGTGGAAATGTACCCCAGTGAGAGTCAGTGTCTGTGGAACTGTACCCCAGTGAGAGTCCGTGTCTGTGGAACTGTACCCCAGTGAGAGTCCGTGTCTGTGGAACTGCAACCCAGTGAGAGTCAGTGCCTGTGGAACTGTACCCCAGTGGGTGTCAGTGACTGTGGAACTGTACCCCAGTGGGAGTCGGTGTCTGTGGAACTGTACCCCAGTGAGAGTCAGTGTCTGTGGAACTGTACTCCAGTGAGAGTCAGTGTCTGTGGAACTGTACCCCAGTGGGAGTCGGTGTCTGTGGAACTGTACCCCAGTGAGAGTCAGTGTCTGTGGAACTGTACCCCAGTGGGAGCTAGTGTCTGTGGAACTGTACACCAGTGAGAGTCACTGTGTGTGGAACTGTACCCCAGTGAGAATCAGGGTCTGTGGAACTGTACCCCAGTGAGAGTCAGTGCCTGTGGAACTGTACCCCAGTGAGTCAGTGTCTGTGGAAATGTACACCAGCGAGAGTCAGTGTCTATGGAACTGTACCCCAGTGAGAGTCCGTGTCTGTGGAACTGTACCCCAGTGAGAATCAGTGTCTGTGGAACTGTACCCAGTGAGAGTCAGTGTCTGTGGAACTGTACCCCAGTAAGAGTCAGTATCTGTGGAACTGTACATCAGTGAGAGTCATTGTCTGTGGAATTGTACCCCAGTGGGATTTTTGCCTGTGGAACTGTACCCCAGTGAGAGTCAGTGTCTGTGGAAATTTACCCCAATGAGAGTCCATGTCTGTGGAACTGTACCCCAGTAAGAGTCAGTATCTGTGGAACTGTACGCCAGTGAGAGTCATTGTCTGTGGAACTTTACCTCATTGAGAGTCAGTGCCTGTGGAACTGTACCCCAGTGAGAGTCAGTGTCTGTGGAACTGTACCCTAGTGAGATTCAGTGTCTGTGGAACTGTACCCCACTGAGAGTCAGTGTCTGTGGAACTGTACCCAGTGAGATTCAGTGTCTGTGGAACTGTACCCCACTGAGAGTCAGTGTCTGTGGAACTGTACCCAGTGAGATTCAGTGTCTGTGGAACTGTACCCCAGTGAGAGTCAGTGCCTGTGGAACAGTACCACAGTGAGAGTCAGTGTCTGTGGAACTGTACCCCAGTGAGAGTCAGTGACTGTGGAACTTTACCCCAGGGGGAGTCAGTGCCGTTGAGCTGTACCCCAGTGAGAGTCAGCGTCTGTGGAACTGTACTCCAGTGAGAGTCAGTGTCTGTGGAACTGTACCCCAGTGGGAGTCAGTGTCTGTGGAATTGTACCCCAGCGGGAGTCAGTGCCTGTGGAACTGTACCCCAGTGAGAGTCAGTGTCTGTGGAACTGTACCACAGTGGGAGTCAGTGTCTGTGGAACTGTACTCCAGTGAGAGTCATTGTCTGTGGAATTGTACCCCAGTGAGAGTCAGTGTCTGTGGAACTGTACCCCAGTGAGAGTCAGTGCCTGTGGATCAGTAAGCCATTGAGAGTCAGTGTCTGTGGAACTGTACCCCATGGATAGTCAGTGTCTGTGGAACTGTAACCCAGTGAGAGTCAGTGTCGGTGGAACTGTACCCCATTCAAAGTCAGTGTCTGTGGAACTGTAACCCAGTGAGAGTCAGTGTCTGTGGAACTGTACCCCAGTGAGAGTCAGCGTCTGTGCAACTGTACCCCAGTGAGAGTCAGTGTCTGTGGAACTGTACCCCAGTGAGAGTCAGTGTCTGTGGAACTGTACCCCAGTGAGTTAGTGTCTGTGGAAATGTACAGCAGCGAGAGTCAGTGTCTATGGAACTGTACCCCAGTGAGAGTCCGTGTCTGTGGAACTGTACCCCAGTGAGAATCAGTGTCTGTGGAACTGTACCCCAGTGAGAGTCAGTGTCTGTGGAACTGTACCCCAGTGAGAGTCAGTGCCTGTGGAACTGTACCCCCGTGAGAGTCAGTGTCTGTGGAAATTTACCCCAATGAGAGTCAGTGCCTGTGGAACTGTACCCCAGTGAGAGTCAGTGTCTGTGGAACTGTACCCCAGTGAGCGTCAGTGTCTGTGGAACTGTACCGCAGTGAGAGTCAGTGTCTGTGGAACTGTACCCCAGTGGGAGTCAGTGTCTGTGGAACTGTACCCCAGTGAGAGTCAGTGTCTGTGGAACTGTACCCCAGTGAGAGTCAGTGCCTGTGGAACAGTAACCCATTGAGAGTCAGTGTCTGTGGAACTGTACCCCATTGAGAGTCAGTGTCTGTGGAACTGTAACCCAGTGAGAGTCAGTGTCTGTGGAACTGTACCCCAGTGAGAGTCAGTGTCTGTGGAACTGTACCCCAGTGAGAGTAAGTGTCTGTGGAACTGTACCCCAGTGAGAGCCAGTGTCTGTGGAACTGGACCCCAGTGAGAGCCAGTGTCTGTGGAACTGCTCCCCAGTGAGAGTCAGTGTCTGTGGAACTGTACCCCAGTGAGAGTCAGTGCCTGTGGAACTGGACCCCAGTGAGAGTCAGTGTCTGTGAAACTGTACCCCAGTGAGAGTCAGTGTCTGTGGAACTGTACCCCAGTGAGAGTCAGTGCCTGTGGAACTGTACCCCAGTGAGTCAGTGTCTGTGGAAATGTACACCAGCGAGAGTCAGTGTCTATGGAACTGTACCCCAGTGAGAGTCCGTGTCTGTGGAACTGTACCCCGTGAGAATCAGTGTCTGTGGAACTGTACCCAGTGAGAGTCAGTGTCTATGGAACTGTACCCCAGGGGGAGTCAGCGTCTGTGGAACTGTACCCCAGTGAGAATCAGTGTCTGTGGAACTGTACCCAGTGAGAGTCATTGTCTGTGGAACTGTACCCCAGTAAGAGTCACTATCTGTGGAACTGTACGCCAGTGAGAGTCATTGTCTGTGGAATTGTACCCCAGTGGGATTCAGTGCCTGTGGAACTGTACCCCAGTGAGAGTCAGTGTCTGTGGAAATTTACCCCAATGAGAGTCCATGTCTGTGGAACTGTACCCCAGTGAGAGTCAGTGTCTGTGGAACTGTACCCCAGTAAGAGTCAGTATCTGTGGAACTGTACCCCAGTGAGAGTCAGTGTCTGTGGAACTTTACCTCATTGAGAGTCAGTGCCTGTGGAACTGTACCCCAATGAGAGTCATTCTCTGTGGAACTGTACCCCAGTGAGAGTCACTGTCTGTGTAACTGTACCCAGTGAGAGTCAGTGTCTGTGGAACTGTACCCCAGTAAGAGTCAGTGTCTGTGGAACTGTACCCCAGTGAGCGTCATTGTCTGTTGAATTGTACCCCAGTGGGTGTCAGTGCCTGTGGAACTGTACCCCAGTGCGAGTCAGTGTCTGTGGAACTGTACCCCAGTGAGAGTCAGTGTCTGTGGAACTGTACCCCAGTGAGAGTCAGTGACTGTGGAACTTTACCCCAGGGGGAGTCAGTGCCGTTGAGCTGTACCCCAGTGAGAGTCAGCGTCTGTGAAACTACACTCCAGTGAGAGTCATTGTCTGTGGAACTGTACCCCAGTGGGAGTCAGTGTCTGTGGAACTGTACCCCAGTGATAGTAAGTGTCTGTGGAACTGTACCCCAGTGAGAGTCAGTGTCTGTGGATCTGTACCCCAGTGAGAGCTAATGTCTGTGGAACTGTTCCCCAGTGAGAGTCAGTGTCTGTGGAACTGTACCCCAGTGAGAGTCAGTGCCTGTGGAATTGTACCCCAGTGAGAGTCAGTGTCTGTGAAACTGTACCCCAGTGAGAGTCAGTGCCTGTGGAACTGTACCCCAGTGAGTCAGTGTCTGTGGAAATGTACACCAGCGAGAGTCAGTGTCTTTGGAACTGTACCCCAGTAAGAGTCCGTGTCTGTGGAACTGTAGCCCAGTGAGAATCATTGTCTGTGGAACTGTACCCATGTGAGAGTCAGTGTCTGTGGAACTGTACACCTGTGTGAGTCAGTGCCTGTGGAATTGTACCCCAGTGAGAATCAGTATCTGTGGAACTGTACCCCAGTGAGAGTCAGTGTCTGTGGAACTGTACCCCAGTGAGAGTAAGTGCCTGTGGACTGTTCCCCAGTGGGAGTCAGTGTCTGTGGAACTGTACTCCAGTGGGAGTCAGTGCCTGTGGAACTGTACCCCAGTGGGAGTCAGTGCCTGTGGAACTTTACATCATTGAGAGTCAGTGCCTGTGGAACTGTACCCCAGTGAGAGTCAGTGTCTGTGGAACTGTACCCCAGTGAGCGTCAGTGTCTGTGGAACTGTACCGCAGTGAGAGTCAGTGTCTGTGGAACTGTACCCCAGTGGGAGTCAGTGTCTGTGGAACTGTACCCCAGTGAGAGTCAGTGTCTGTGGAACTGTACCCCAGTGAGAGTCAGTGCCTGTGGAACAGTAACCCATTGAGAGTCAGTGTATGTGGAACTGTACCCCATTGAGAGTCAGTGTCTGTGGACCTGTAACCCAGTGAGAGTCAGTGTCGGTGGAACTGTACCCCATTCAAAGTCAGTGTCTGTGGAACTGTAACCCAGTGAGAGTCAGTGTCTGTGGAACTGTACCCCAGTGAGAGTCAGTGTCTGTGGAACTGTACCCCATTGAGAGTCAGTGCCCGTGGAAATGTACCCCAGTGAGAGTCAGTGTCTGTGGAACTGTACCCCAGTGAGAGTCCGTGTCTGTGGAACTGTACCCCAGTGAGAGTCCGTGTCTGTGGAACTGCAACCCAGTGAGAGTCAGTGCCTGTGGAACTGTACCCCAGTGGGTGTCAGTGACTGTGGAACTGTACCCCAGTGGGAGTCGGTGTCTGTGGAACTGTACCCCAGTGAGAGTCAGTGTCTGTGGAACTGTACTCCAGTGAGAGTCAGTGTCTGTGGAACTGTACCCCAGTGGGAGTCGGTGTCTGTGGAACTGTACCCCAGTGAGAGTCAGTGTCTGTGGAACTGTACCCCAGTGGGAGCTAGTGTCTGTGGAACTGTACACCAGTGAGAGTCACTGTGTGTGGAACTGTACCCCAGTGAGAATCAGGGTCTGTGGAACTGTACCCCAGTGAGAGTCAGTGCCTGTGGAACTGTACCCCAGTGAGTCAGTGTCTGTGGAAATGTACACCAGCGAGAGTCAGTGTCTATGGAACTGTACCCCAGTGAGAGTCCGTGTCTGTGGAACTGTACCCCAGTGAGAATCAGTGTCTGTGGAACTGTACCCAGTGAGAGTCAGTGTCTGTGGAACTGTACCCCAGTAAGAGTCAGTATCTGTGGAACTGTACATCAGTGAGAGTCATTGTCTGTGGAATTGTACCCCAGTGGGATTTTTGCCTGTGGAACTGTACCCCAGTGAGAGTCAGTGTCTGTGGAAATTTACCCCAATGAGAGTCCATGTCTGTGGAACTGTACCCCAGTAAGAGTCAGTATCTGTGGAACTGTACGCCAGTGAGAGTCATTGTCTGTGGAACTTTACCTCATTGAGAGTCAGTGCCTGTGGAACTGTACCCCAGTGAGAGTCAGTGTCTGTGGAACTGTACCCTAGTGAGATTCAGTGTCTGTGGAACTGTACCCCACTGAGAGTCAGTGTCTGTGGAACTGTACCCAGTGAGATTCAGTGTCTGTGGAACTGTACCCCACTGAGAGTCAGTGTCTGTGGAACTGTACCCAGTGAGATTCAGTGTCTGTGGAACTGTACCCCAGTGAGAGTCAGTGCCTGTGGAACAGTACCACAGTGAGAGTCAGTGTCTGTGGAACTGTACCCCAGTGAGAGTCAGTGTCTGTGAAACTGTACCCAGTGAGAGTCAGTTCCTGTGGAACTGTACCCCAGTGAGTCAGTGTCTGTGGAAATGTGCACCAGCGAGAGTCAGTGTCTATGGAACTGTACTCCAGTGAGAGTCAGCGTCTGTGTAACTGTACCCAGTGAGAGTCAGTGTCTGTGGAACTGTACCCCAGTGAGAGTCAGTGTCTGTGGAACTGTACCCCATTGAGAGCCAGTGCCCGTGGAAATGTACCCCAGTGAGAGTCAGTGTCTGTGGAACTGTACCCCAGTGAGAGTCCGTGTCTGTGGAACTGTACCCCAGTGAGAGTCCGTGTCTGTGGAACTGCAACCCAGTGAGAGTCAGTGCCTGTGGAACTGTACCCCAGTGGGTGTCAGTGACTGTGGAACTGTACCCCAGTGGGAGTCGGTGTCTGTGGAACTGTACCCCAGTGAGAGTCAGTGTCTGTGGAACTGTACTCCAGTGAGAGTCAGTGTCTGTGGAACTGTACCCCACTGAGAGTCAGTGTCTGTGGAACTGTACCCAGTGAGATTCAGTGTCTGTGGAACTGTACCCCACTGAGAGTCAGTGTCTGTGGAACTGTACCCAGTGAGATTCAGTGTCTGTGGAACTGTACCCCAGTGACAGTCAGTATCTGTGGAACTGTACCCCAGTGAGAGTCATTGTCTGTGGAACTGTACCCCAGTGAGAGTCAGTGCCTGTGGAACAGTACCACAGTGAGAGTCAGTGTCTGTGGAACTGTACCCCAGTGAGAGTCAGTGTCTGTGAAACTGTACCCAGTGAGAGTCAGTGCCTGTGGAACTGTACCCCAGTGAGTCCGTGTCTGTGGAAATGTACACCAGCGAGAGTCAGTGTCTATGGAACAGTACTCCAGTGAGAGTCAGCGTCTGTGTAACTGTACCCAGTGAGAGTCAGTGTCTGTGGAACTGTACCCAAGTAAGAGTCAGTATCTGTGGAACTGTACCCCAGTGAGCGTCATTGTCTGTGGAATTGTACCCCAGTGGGTGTCAGTGCCTGTGGAACTGTACCCCAGTGAGAGTCAGTGTCTGTGGAACTGTACCCCAGTGAGAGTCAGTGTCTGTGGAACTGTACCACAGTGGGAGTCAGTGTCTGTGGAACTGTACTCCAGTGAGAGTCATTGTCTGTGGAATTGTACCCCAGCGGGAGTCAGTGCCTGTGGAACTGTACCCCAGTGAGAGTCAGTGTCTGTGGAACTGTACCCCAGTGAGAGTCAGTGCCTGTGGATCAGTAACCCATTGAGAGTCAGTGTCTGTGGAACTGTACCCCATTGAGAGTCAGTGTCTGTGGAACTGTAACCCAGTGAGAGTCAGTGTCTGTGGAACTGTACCCCAGTGAGAGTTAGTGTCTGTGGAACTGTACCCCATTGAGAGTCAGTGCCCGTGGAAATGTACCCCAGTGAGAGTCAGTGTCTGTGGAACTGCACCCCAGTGAGAGTCAGTGCCTGTGGAATTGTACCCCAGTGAGAGTCAGTGTCTGTGAAACTGTACCCCAGTGAGAGTCAGTGTCTGTGGAACTGTACACCTGTGTGAGTCAGTGCCTGTGGAATTGTACCCCAGTGAGAATCAGTATCTGTGGAACTGTACCCCAGTGAGAGTCAGTGTCTGTGGAACTGTACCCCAGTGAGAGTAAGTGCCTGTGGACTGTTCCCCAGTGGGAGTCAGTGTCTGTGGAACTGTACTCCAGTGGGAGTCAGTGCCTGTGGAACTGTACCCCAGTGGGAGTCAGTGCCTGTGGAACTTTACATCATTGAGAGTCAGTGCCTGTGGAACTGTACCCCAGTGAGAGTCAGTGTCTGTGGAACTGTACCCCAGTGAGCGTCAGTGTCTGTGGAACTGTACCGCAGTGAGAGTCAGTGTCTGTGGAACTGTACCCCAGTGGGAGTCAGTGTCTGTGGAACTGTACCCCAGTGAGAGTCAGTGTCTGTGGAACTGTACCCCAGTGAGAGTCAGTGCCTGTGGAACAGTAACCCATTGAGAGTCAGTGTATGTGGAACTGTACCCCATTGAGAGTCAGTGTCTGTGGACCTGTAACCCAGTGAGAGTCAGTGTCGGTGGAACTGTACCCCATTCAAAGTCAGTGTCTGTGGAACTGTAACCCAGTGAGAGTCAGTGTCTGTGGAACTGTACCCCAGTGAGAGTCAGTGTCTGTGGAACTGTACCCCATTGAGAGTCAGTGCCCGTGGAAATGTACCCCAGTGAGAGTCAGTGTCTGTGGAACTGTACCCCAGTGAGAGTCCGTGTCTGTGGAACTGTAACCCAGTGAGAGTCCGTGTCTGTGGTACTGCAACCCAGTGAGAGTCAGTGCCTGTGGAACTGTACCCCAGTGGGTGTCAGTGACTGTGGAACTGTACCCCAGTGGGAGTCGGTGTCTGTGGAACTGTACCCCAGTGAGAGTCAGTGTCTGTGGAACTGTACTCCAGTGAGAGTCAGTGTCTGTGGAACTGTACCCCAGTGGGAGTCGGTGTCTGTGGAACTGTACCCCAGTGAGAGTCAGTGTCTGTGGAACTGTACCCCAGTGGGAGCTAGTGTCTGTGGAACTGTACACCAGTGAGAGTCACTGTGTGTGGAACTGTACCCCAGTGAGAATCAGGGTCTGTGGAACTGTACCCCAGTGAGAGTCAGTGCCTGTGGAACTGTACCCCAGTGAGTCAGTGTCTGTGGAAATGTACACCAGCGAGAGTCAGTGTCTATGGAACTGTACCCCAGTGAGAGTCCGTGTCTGTGGAACTGTACCCCAGTGAGAATCAGTGTCTGTGGAACTGTACCCAGTGAGAGTCAGTGTCTGTGGAACTGTACCCCAGTAAGAGTCAGTATCTGTGGAACTGTACATCAGTGAGAGTCATTGTCTGTGGAATTGTACCCCAGTGGGATTTTTGCCTGTGGAACTGTACCCCAGTGAGAGTCAGTGTCTGTGGAAATTTACCCCAATGAGAGTCCATGTCTGTGGAACTGTACCCCAGTAAGAGTCAGTATCTGTGGAACTGTACGCCAGTGAGAGTCATTGTCTGTGGAACTTTACCTCATTGAGAGTCAGTGCCTGTGGAACTGTACCCCAGTGAGAGTCAGTGTCTGTGGAACTGTACCCTAGTGAGATTCAGTGTCTGTGGAACTGTACCCCACTGAGAGTCAGTGTCTGTGGAACTGTACCCAGTGAGATTCAGTGTCTGTGGAACTGTACCCCACTGAGAGTCAGTGTCTGTGGAACTGTACCCAGTGAGATTCAGTGTCTGTGGAACTGTACCCCAGTGAGAGTCAGTGCCTGTGGAACAGTACCACAGTGAGAGTCAGTGTCTGTGGAACTGTACCCCAGTGAGAGTCAGTGTCTGTGAAACTGTACCCAGTGAGAGTCAGTTCCTGTGGAACTGTACCCCAGTGAGTCAGTGTCTGTGGAAATGTGCACCAGCGAGAGTCAGTGTCTATGGAACTGTACTCCAGTGAGAGTCAGCGTCTGTGTAACTGTACCCAGTGAGAGTCAGTGTCTGTGGAACTGTACCCCAGTGAGAGTCAGTGTCTGTGGAACTGTACCCCATTGAGAGTCAGTGCCCGTGGAAATGTACCCCAGTGAGAGTCAGTGTCTGTGGAACTGTACCCCAGTGAGAGTCCGTGTCTGTGGAACTGTACCCCAGTGAGAGTCCGTGTCTGTGGAACTGCAACCCAGTGAGAGTCAGTGCCTGTGGAACTGTACCCCAGTGGGTGTCAGTGACTGTGGAACTGTACCCCAGTGGGAGTCGGTGTCTGTGGAACTGTACCTCAGTGAGAGTCAGTGTCTGTGGAACTGTACTCCAGTGAGAGTCAGTGTCTGTGGAACTGTACCCCACTGAGAGTTAGTGTCTGTGGAACTGTACCCAGTGAGATTCAGTGTCTGTGGAACTGTACCCCACTGAGAGTCAGTGTCTGTGGAACTGTACCCAGTGAGATTCAGTGTCTGTGGAACTGTACCCCAGTGACAGTCAGTATCTGTGGAACTGTACCCCAGTGAGAGTCATTGTCTGTGGAACTGTACCCCAGTGAGAGTCAGTGCCTGTGGAACAGTACCACAGTGAGAGTCAGTGTCTGTGGAACTGTACCCCAGTGAGAGTCAGTGTCTGTGAAACTGTACCCAGTGAGAGTCAGTGCCTGTGGAACTGTACCCCAGTGAGTCCGTGTCTGTGGAAATGTACACCAGCGAGAGTCAGTGTCTATGGAACAGTACTCCAGTGAGAGTCAGCGTCTGTGTAACTGTACCCAGTGAGAGTCAGTGTCTGTGGAACTGTACCCCAGTAACAGTCAGTATCTGTGGAACTGTACCTCAGTGAGCGTCATTGTCTGTGGAATTGTACCCCAGTGGGTGTCAGTGCCTGTGGAACTGGACCCCAGTGAGAGTCAGTGTCTGTGGAACTGTACCCCAGTGAGAGTCAGTGTCTGTGGAACTGTACCACAGTGGGAGTCAGTGTCTGTGGAACTGTACTCCAGTGAGAGTCATTGTCTGTGGAATTGTACCCCAGCGGGAGTCAGTGCCTGTGGAACTGTACCCCAGTGAGAGTCAGTGTCTGTGGAACTGTACCCCAGTGAGAGTCAGTGCCTGTGGATCAGTAACCCATTGAGAGTCAGTGTCTGTGGAACTGTAACCCAGTGAGAGTCAGTGTCTGTGGAACTGTACCCCAGTGAGAGTTAGTGTCTGTGGAACTGTACCCCATTGAGAGTCAGTGCCCGTGGAAATGTACCCCAGTGAGAGTCAGTGTCTGTGGAACTGCACCCCAGTGAGAGTCAGTGCCTGTGGAATTGTACCCCAGTGAGAGTCAGTGTCTGTGAAACTGTACCCCAGTGAGAGTCAGTGTCTGTGGAACTGTACACCTGTGTGAGTCAGTGCCTGTGGAATTGTACCCCAGTGAGAATCAGTATCTGTGGAACTGTACCCCAGTGAGAGTCAGTGTCTGTGGAACTGTACCCCAGTGAGAGTAAGTGCCTGTGGACTGTTCCCCAGTGGGAGTCAGTGTCTGTGGAACTGTACTCCAGTGGGAGTCAGTGCCTGTGGAACTGTACCCCAGTGGGAGTCAGTGCCTGTGGAACTTTACATCATTGAGAGTCAGTGCCTGTGGAACTGTACCCCAGTGAGAGTCAGTGTCTGTGGAACTGTACCCCAGTGAGCGTCAGTGTCTGTGGAACTGTACCGCAGTGAGAGTCAGTGTCTGTGGAACTGTACCCCAGTGGGAGTCAGTGTCTGTGGAACTGTACCCCAGTGAGAGTCAGTGTCTGTGGAACTGTACCCCAGTGAGAGTCAGTGCCTGTGGAACAGTAACCCATTGAGAGTCAGTGTATGTGGAACTGTACCCCATTGAGAGTCAGTGTCTGTGGACCTGTAACCCAGTGAGAGTCAGTGTCGGTGGAACTGTACCCCATTCAAAGTCAGTGTCTGTGGAACTGTAACCCAGTGAGAGTCAGTGTCTGTGGAACTGTACCCCAGTGAGAGTCAGTGTCTGTGGAACTGTACCCCATTGAGAGTCAGTGCCCGTGGAAATGTACCCCAGTGAGAGTCAGTGCCTGTGGAACTGTACCCCAGTGGGTGTCAGTGACTGTGGAACTGTACCCCAGTGGGAGTCGGTGTCTGTGGAACTGTACCCCAGTGAGAGTCAGTGTCTGTGGAACTGTACTCCAGTGAGAGTCAGTGTCTGTGGAACTGTACCCCAGTGGGAGTCGGTGTCTGTGGAACTGTACCCCAGTGAGAGTCAGTGTCTGTGGAACTGTACCCCAGTGGGAGCTAGTGTCTGTGGAACTGTACACCAGTGAGAGTCACTGTGTGTGGAACTGTACCCCAGTGAGAATCAGGGTCTGTGGAACTGTACCCCAGTGAGAGTCAGTGCCTGTGGAACTGTACCCCAGTGAGTCAGTGTCTGTGGAAATGTACACCAGCGAGAGTCAGTGTCTATGGAACTGTACCCCAGTGAGAGTCCGTGTCTGTGGAACTGTACCCCAGTGAGAATCAGTGTCTGTGGAACTGTACCCAGTGAGAGTCAGTGTCTGTGGAACTGTACCCCAGTAAGAGTCAGTATCTGTGGAACTGTACATCAGTGAGAGTCATTGTCTGTGGAATTGTACCCCAGTGGGATTTTTGCCTGTGGAACTGTACCCCAGTGAGAGTCAGTGTCTGTGGAAATTTACCCCAATGAGAGTCCATGTCTGTGGAACTGTACCCCAGTAAGAGTCAGTATCTGTGGAACTGTACGCCAGTGAGAGTCATTGTCTGTGGAACTTTACCTCATTGAGAGTCAGTGCCTGTGGAACTGTACCCCAGTGAGAGTCAGTGTCTGTGGAACTGTACCCTAGTGAGATTCAGTGTCTGTGGAACTGTACCCCACTGAGAGTCAGTGTCTGTGGAACTGTACCCAGTGAGATTCAGTGTCTGTGGAACTGTACCCCACTGAGAGTCAGTGTCTGTGGAACTGTACCCAGTGAGATTCAGTGTCTGTGGAACTGTACCCCAGTGAGAGTCAGTGCCTGTGGAACAGTACCACAGTGAGAGTCAGTGTCTGTGGAACTGTACCCCAGTGAGAGTCAGTGTCTGTGAAACTGTACCCAGTGAGAGTCAGTTCCTGTGGAACTGTACCCCAGTGAGTCAGTGTCTGTGGAAATGTGCACCAGCGAGAGTCAGTGTCTATGGAACTGTACTCCAGTGAGAGTCAGCGTCTGTGTAACTGTACCCAGTGAGAGTCAGTGTCTGTGGAACTGTACCCCAGTGGGAGTCAGTGTCTGTGGAACTGTACCCCATTGAGAGTCAGTGCCCGTGGAAATGTACCCCAGTGAGAGTCAGTGTCTGTGGAACTGTACCCCAGTGAGAGTCCGTGTCTGTGGAACTGTACCCCAGTGAGAGTCCGTGTCTGTGGAACTGCAACCCAGTGAGAGTCAGTGCCTGTGGAACTGTACCCCAGTGGGTGTCAGTGACTGTGGAACTGTACTCCAGTGGGAGTCGGTGTCTGTGGAACTGTACCCCAGTGAGAGTCAGTGTCTGTGGAACTGTACTCCAGTGAGAGTCAGTGTCTGTGGAACTGTACCCCACTGAGAGTCAGTGTCTGTGGAACTGTACCCAGTGAGATTCAGTGTCTGTGGAACTGTACCCCACTGAGAGTCAGTGTCTGTGGAACTGTACCCAGTGAGATTCAGTGTCTGTGGAACTGTACCGCAGTGACAGTCAGTATCTGTGGAACTGTACCCCAGTGAGAGTCATTGTCTGTGGAACTGTACCCCAGTGAGAGTCAGTGCCTGTGGAACAGTACCACAGTGAGAGTCAGTGTCTGTGGAACTGTACCCCAGTGAGAGTCAGTGTCTGTGAAACTGTACCCAGTGAGAGTCAGCTCCTGTGGAACTGTACCCCAGTGAGTCCGTGTCTGTGGAAATGTACACCAGCGAGAGTCAATGTCTATGGAACAGTACTCCAGTGAGAGTCAGCGTCTGTGTAACTGTACCCAGTGAGAGTCAGTGTCTGTGGAACTGTACCCCAGTAAGAGTCAGTATCTGTGGAACTGTACCCCAGTGAGCGTCATTGTCTGTGGAATTGTACCCCAGTGGGTGTCAGTGCCTGTGGAACTGTACCCCAGTGAGAGTCAGTGTCTGTGGAACTGTACCCCAGTGAGAGTCAGTGTCTGTGGAACTGTACCACAGTGGGAGTCAGTGTCTGTGGAACTGTACTCCAGTGAGAGTCATTGTCTGTGGAATTGTACCCCAGCGGGAGTCAGTGCCTGTGGAACTGTACCCCAGTGAGAGTCAGTGTCTGTGGAACTGTACCCCAGTGAGAGTCAGTGCCTGTGGATCAGTAACCCATTGAGAGTCAGTGTCTGTGGAACTGTACCCCATTGAGAGTCAGTGTCTGTGGAACTGTAACCCAGTGAGAGTCAGTGTCGGTGGAACTGTACCCCATTCAAAGTCAGTGTCTGTGGAACTGTAACCCAGTGAGAGTCAGTGTCTGTGGAACTGTACCCCAGTGAGAGTTAGTGTCTGTGGAACTGTACCCCATTGAGAGTCAGTGCCCGTGGAAATGTACCCCAGTGAGAGTCAGTGTCTGTGGAACTGCACCCCAGTGAGAGTCAGTGCCTGTGGAATTGTACCCCAGTGAGAGTCAGTGTCTGTGAAACTGTACCCCAGTGAGAGTCAGTGTCTGTGGAACTGTACCCCAGTGAGAGTCAGTGCCTGTGGAATTGTACCCCAGTGAGAGTCAGTGTCTGTGAAACTGTACCCCAGTGAGAGTCAGTGTCTGTGGAACTGTACCCCAGTGAGAGTCAGTGTCTGTGGAACTGTGCCACAGTGAGAATCAGTGTCTGTGGAACTGTACCCCAGTGAGAATCAGTGCCTGTGGAACTGTACCCCAGTGAGAGTCAGTATCTGTGGAACTGTACCCCAGTGAGAGTCAGTGTCTGTGGAACTGTACCCCAGTGAGAGTCAGTGTCTGTGGAACTGTACCACAGTGGGAGTCAGTGTCTGTGGAACTGTACTCCAGTGAGAGTCAGCGTCTGTGGAACTGTACCCCAGTGAGAGTCACTGTCTGTGTAACTGTACCCAGTGAGAGTCAGTGTCTGTGGAATTGTACCCCAGTGGGTGTCAGTGCCTGTGGAACTGTACCCCCGTGAGAGTCAGTGTCTGTGGAAATTTACCCAAATGAGAGTCCGTGTCTGTGGAACTGTGCCCCAGTGAGAGTCAGTGCCTGTGGACTGTACCCCAGTGGGAGTCAGTGTCTGTGGAACTGTACTCCAGTGGGAGTCAGTGCCTGTGGAACTGTACCCCAGTGAGCATCAGTGTCTGTGGAACTGTACCGCAGTGAGAGTCAGTGTCTGTGGAACTGTACCCCAGTGGGAGTCAGTGTCTGTGGAACTGTACCCCAGTGGGAGTCAGTGTCTGTGGAACTGTACCCCAGTGAGAGTCAGTGTCTGTGGAACTGTAACCCAGTGAGAGTCAGTGTCTGTGGAACTGTACCCCAGTGAGAGTCAGTGTCTGTGGAACTGTACCCCATTGAGAGTCAGTGCCCGTGGAAATGTACCCCAGTGAGAGTCCGTGTCTGTGGAACTGCAACCCAGTGAGAGTCAGTGCCTGTGGAACTGCACCCCAGTGGGTGTCAGTGACTGTGGAACTTTACCCCAGGGGGAGTCAGTGTCGTTGAGCTGTACCCCAGTGAGAGTCAGTGTCTGTGGAACTGTACTCCAGTGAGACTCAGTGTCTGTGGAACTGTACCCCAGTGAGAGCCAGTGTCTGTGGAACTGTTCCCCAGTGAGAGTCAGTGTCTGTGGAACTGTACCCCAGTGAGAATCAGTGTCTGTGGAACTGTACCCCAGTGAGTCAGTGTCTGTGGAAATGTACACCAGCGAGAGTCAGTGTCTATGGAACTGTACCACAGTGAGAGTCCGTGTCTGTGGAACTGTACCCCAGTGAGAATCAGTGTCTGTGGAACTGTACCCAGTGAGAGTCAGTGTCTGTGGAACTGTATCCCAGTAAGAGTCAGTATCTGTGGAACTGTACGCCAGTGAGAGTCATTGTCTGTGGAATTGTACGCCAGTGGGATTCAGTGCCTGTGGAACTGTACCCCAGTGAGTCAGTGTCTGTGGAAATGTACACCAGCGAGAGTCAGTGCCTATGGAACTGTACCCCAGTGAGAGTCCGTGTCTGAGGAACTGTACCCCAGTGAGAATCAGTGTCTGTGGAACTGTACACCAGTGAGAGTCAGTGTCTGTGGAACTGTACCACAGTGGGAGTCAGTGTCTGTGGAACTGTACTCCAGTGAGAGTCATTGTCTGTGTAATTGTACCCCAGCGGGAGTCAGTGCCTGTGGAACTGTACCCCAGTGAGTCAGTGTCTGTGGAAATGTACACCAGCGAGAGTCAGTGTCAATGGAACTGTACCCCAGTGAGAATCAGTGTCTGTGGAACTGTACCCCAGTGAGAGTCAGTGTCTGTGGAACTGCACACCAGTGTGAGTCAGTGCCTGTGGAATTGTACCCCAGTGAGAATCAGTGTCTGTGGAACTGTACCCCAGTGAGAGTCAGTGCCTGTGGAACTGTACCCCAGTGAGAGTCAGTGTCTGTGGAACTGTACCACAGTGGGAGTCAGTGTCTGTGGAACTGTACTCCAGTGAGAGTCAGCGTCTGTGGAACTGTACCCCAGTGAGAGTCAGTGTCTGTGTAACTGTACCCAGTGAGAGTCAGTGTCTGTGGAACTGTACCCCAGTAAGAGTCAGTATCTGTGGAACTGTACCCCAGTGAGAGTCATTGTCTGTGGAATTGTACCCCAGTGGGAGTCAGTATCTGTGGAACTGTACCCCAGTGAGAGTCACTGTGCGTGGAACTGTACCCCAGTGAGAATCAGTGTCTGTGGAACTGTACCCCAGTGACAGTCAGTGCCTGTGGAACTGTACCCCAGTGAGTCAGTGTCTGTGGAAATGTACACCAGTGGGAGTCAGTATCTGTGGAACTGTACCCCAGTGAGAGTCACTGTGTGTGGAACTGTACCCCAGTGAGAGTCAATGTCTGTGGAACTGTACTCCAGTGAGAGTCAGTGTCTGTGGAACTGTACCCCAGTGGGAGTCGGTGTCTGTGGAACTGTACCCCAGTGAGAGTCAGTGTCTGTGGAACTGTACCCAGTGAGATTCAGTGTCTGTGGAACTGCACCCCACTGAGAGTCAGTGTCTGTGGAACTGTACCCAGTGAGATTCAGTGTCTGTGGAACTGTACCCCAGTGAGAGTCAGTATCTGTGGAACTGTACCCCAGTGAGAGTCATTGTCTGTGGAACTGTACCCCAGTGGGAGTCAGTGCCTGTGGAACTGTACCCCAGTGAGAGTCAGTGTCTGTGGAACTGTACCCCAGTGAGAGTCAGTGCCTGTGGAACAGTACCCCAGTGAGTCAGTGTCTGTGGAAATGTACACCAGCGAGAGTCAGTGTCTATGGAAATGTACCCCAGTGAGAGTCCGTGTCTGTGGAACTGTACCCCAGTGAGAATCAGTGTCTGTGGAACTGTACCCCAGTGAGAGTCAGTGTCTGTGGAACTGTACCCCAATGAGTCAGTGCCTGTGCAATTGTACCCCCGTGAGATTCAGTATCTGTGGAACTGTACCCCAGTGAGAGTCAGTGCCTGTGGAACTGTACCCCAGTGAGAGTCAGTGTCTGTGGAACTGTACCCCAGTGAGAGTCAGTGTCTGTGGAGCAGTACCCCAGTGAGAGTCAGTGTCTGTGGAACTCTACCACAGTGGGAGTCAGTGTCTGTGGAACTGTACTCCAGTGAGAGTCATTGTCTGTGGAATTGTACCCCAGCGTGAGTCAGTGCCTGTGGAACTGTACCCCAGTGAGAGTCAGTGTCTGTGGAACTGTACCCCAGTGAGAGTCAGTGCCTGTGGATCAGTAACCCATTGAGAGTCAGTGTCTGTGGAACTGTACCCCATTGAGAGTCAGTGTCTGTGGAACTGTAACCCAGTGAGAGTCAGTGTCGGTGGAACTGTACCCCATTCAAAGTCAGTGTCTGTGGAACTGTAACCCAGTGAGAGTCAGTGTCTGTGGAACTGTACCCCAGTGAGAGTCAGTGTCTGTGGAACTTTACCCCAGTGGGAGTCAGTGTCTGTGGAACTGTACCCCAGTGATAGTAAGTGTCTGTGGAACTGTACCCCAGTGAGAGTCAGTGTCTGTGGAACTGTACCCCAGTGAGAGCCAGTGTCTGTGGAACTGTTCCCCAGTGAGAGTCAGTGTCTGTGGAACTGTACCCCAGTGAGAGTCAGTGCCTGTGGAACTGTACCCCAGTGAGAGTCAGTGTCTGCGAAACTGTACCCCAGTGATTGTCAGTGTCTGTGGAACTGTACCCCAGTGAGAGTCAGCGTCTGTGGAACTGTACCCCAGTGAGAATCAGTGTCTGTGGAACTGTACCCCAGTGAGAGTCAGTGCCTGTGGAACTGTACCCCAGTGAGTCAGTGTCTGTGGAAATGTACACCAGTGAGAGTCAGTGTCTATGGAACTGTACCCCAGTGAGAGTCTGTGTCTGTGGAACTGTACCCCAGTGAGAATCAGTGTCTGTTGAACTGTACCCCAGTGAGCGTCAGTGTTTGTGGAACTGTACACCTGTGTGAGTCAGTGCTTGTGGAACTGTACCCCAGTGAGAGTCAGTGTCTGTGGAACTGTATCCCAGTGAGAGTCAGTGTCTGTGGAACTGTACCGCAGTGAGAGTCAGTGTCTGTGGAACTGTACTCCAGTGGGAGGCAGTGCCTGTGGAACTGTACCCCAGTGGGAGTCAGTGCCTGTGGAACTTTACATCATTGAGAGTCAGTGCCTGTGGAACTGTACCCCAGTGAGAGTCAGTGTCTGTGGAACTGTACCCCAGTGAGCGTCAGTGTCTGTGGAACTGTACCGCAGTGAGAGTCAATGTCTGTGGAACTGTACCCCAGTGGGAGTCAGTGTCTGTGGAACTGTACCCCAGTGAGAGTCAGTGTCTGTGGAACTGTACCCCAGTGAGAGTCAGTGCCTGTGGAACAGTAACCCATTGAGAGTCAGTGTATGTGGAACTGTACCCCATTGAGAGTCAGTGTCTGTGGACCTGTAACCCAGTGAGAGTCAGTGTCGGTGGAACTGTACCCCATTCAAAGTCAGTGTCTGTGGAACTGTAACCCAGTGAGAGTCAGTGTCTGTGGAACTGTACCCCAGTGAGAGTCAGTGTCTGTGGAACTGTACCCCATTGAGAGTCAGTGCCCGTGGAAATGTACCCCAGTGAGAGTCAGTGTCTGTGGAACTGTACCCCAGTGAGAGTCCGTGTCTGTGGAACTGTACCCCAGTGAGAGTCCGTGTCTGTGGAACTGCAACCCAGTGAGAGTCAGTGCCTGTGGAACTGTACCCCAGTGGGTGTCAGTGACTGTGGAACTGTACCCCAGTGGGAGTCGGTGTCTGTGGAACTGTACCCCAGTGAGAGTCAGTGTCTGTGGAACTGTACTCCAGTGAGAGTCAGTGTCTGTGGAACTGTACCCCAGTGGGAGTCGGTGTCTGTGGAACTGTACCCCAGTGAGAGTCAGTGTCTGTGGAACTGTACCCCAGTGGGAGCTAGTGTCTGTGGAACTGTACACCAGTGAGAGTCACTGTGTGTGGAACTGTACCCCAGTGAGAATCAGGGTCTGTGGAACTGTACCCCAGTGAGAGTCAGTGCCTGTGGAACTGTACCCCAGTGAGTCAGTGTCTGTGGAAATGTACACCAGCGAGAGTCAGTGTCTATGGAACTGTACCCCAGTGAGAGTCCGTGTCTGTGGAACTGTACCCCAGTGAGAATCAGTGTCTGTGGAACTGTACCCAGTGAGAGTCAGTGTCTGTGGAACTGTACCCCAGTAAGAGTCAGTATCTGTGGAACTGTACATCAGTGAGAGTCATTGTCTGTGGAATTGTACCCCAGTGGGATTTTTGCCTGTGGAACTGTACCCCAGTGAGAGTCAGTGTCTGTGGAAATTTACCCCAATGAGAGTCCATGTCTGTGGAACTGTACCCCAGTAAGAGTCAGTATCTGTGGAACTGTACGCCAGTGAGAGTCATTGTCTGTGGAACTTTACCTCATTGAGAGTCAGTGCCTGTGGAACTGTACCCCAGTGAGAGTCAGTGTCTGTGGAACTGTACCCTAGTGAGATTCAGTGTCTGTGGAACTGTACCCCACTGAGAGTCAGTGTCTGTGGAACTGTACCCAGTGAGATTCAGTGTCTGTGGAACTGTACCCCACTGAGAGTCAGTGTCTGTGGAACTGTACCCAGTGAGATTCAGTGTCTGTGGAACTGTACCCCAGTGAGAGTCAGTGCCTGTGGAACAGTACCACAGTGAGAGTCAGTGTCTGTGGAACTGTACCCCAGTGAGAGTCAGTGTCTGTGAAACTGTACCCAGTGAGAGTCAGTTCCTGTGGAACTGTACCCCAGTGAGTCAGTGTCTGTGGAAATGTGCACCAGCGAGAGTCAGTGTCTATGGAACTGTACTCCAGTGAGAGTCAGCGTCTGTGTAACTGTACCCAGTGAGAGTCAGTGTCTGTGGAACTGTACCCCAGTGAGAGTCAGTGTCTGTGGAACTGTACCCCATTGAGAGTCAGTGCCCGTGGAAATGTACCCCAGTGAGAGTCAGTGTCTGTGGAACTGTACCCCAGTGAGAGTCCGTGTCTGTGGAACTGTACCCCAGTGAGAGTCCGTGTCTGTGGAACTGCAACCCAGTGAGAGTCAGTGCCTGTGGAACTGTACCCCAGTGGGTGTCAGTGACTGTGGAACTGTACCCCAGTGGGAGTCGGTGTCTGTGGAACTGTAACCCAGTGAGAGTCAGTGTCTGTGGAACTGTACTCCAGTGAGAGTCAGTGTCTGTGGAACCGTACCCCACTGAGAGTCAGTGTCTGTGGAACTGTACCCAGTGAGATTCAGTGTCTGTGGAAATGTACCCCACTGAGAGTCAGTGTCTGTGGAACTGTACCCAGTGAGATTCAGTGTCTGTGGAACTGTACCGCAGTGACAGTCAGTATCTGTGGAACTGTACCCCAGTGAGAGTCATTGTCTGTGGAACTGTACCCCAGTGAGAGTCAGTGCCTGTGGAACAGTACCACAGTGAGAGTCAGTGTCTGTGGAACTGTACCCCAGTGAGAGTCAGTGTCTGTGAAACTGTACCCAGTGAGAGTCAGTGCCTGTGGAACTGTACCCCAGTGAGTCCGTTTCTGTGGAAATGTACACCAGCGAGAGTCAGTGTCTATGGAACAGTACTCCAGTGAGAGTCAGCGTCTGTGTAACTGTACCCAGTGAGAGTCAGTGTCTGTGGAACTGTACCCCAGTAAGAGTCAGTATCTGTGGAACTGTACCCCAGTGAGCGTCATTGTCTGTGGAATTGTACCCCAGTGGGTGTCAGTGCCTGTGGAACTGTACCGCAGTGAGAGTCAGTGTCTGTGGAACTGTACCCCAGTGAGAGTCAGTGTCTGTGGAATTGTACCACAGTGGGAGTCAGTGTCTGTGGAACTGTACTCCAGTGAGAGTCATTGTCTGTGGAATTGTACCCCAGCGGGAGTCAGTGCCTGTGGAACTGTACCCCAGTGAGAGTCAGTGTCTGTGGAACTGTACCCCAGTGAGAGTCAGTGCCTGTGGATCAGTAACCCATTGAGAGTCAGTGTCTGTGGAACTGTACCCCATTGAGAGTCAGTGTCTGTGGAACTGTAACCCAGTGAGAGTCAGTGTCGGTGGAACTGTACCCCATTCAAAGTCAGTGTCTGTGGAACTGTAACCCAGTGAGAGTCAGTGTCTGTGGAACTGTACCCCAGTGAGAGTTAGTGTCTGTGGAACTGTACCCCATTGAGAGTCAGTGCCCGTGGAAATGTACCCCAGTGAGAGTCAGTGTCTGTGGAACTGCACCCCAGTGAGAGTCAGTGCCTGTGGAATTGTACCCCAGTGAGAGTCAGTGTCTGTGAAACTGTACCCCAGTGAGAGTCAGTGTCTGTGGAACTGTACCCCAGTGAGAGTCAGTGCCTGTGGAATTGTACCCCAGTGAGAGTCAGTGTCTGTGAAACTGTACCCCAGTGAGAGTCAGTGTCTGTGGAACTGTACCACAGTGGGAGTCAGTGTCTGTGGAACTGTACTCCAGTGAGAGTCAGCGTCTGTGGAACTGTACCCCAGTGAGAGTCACTGTCTGTGTAACTGTACCCAGTGAGAGTCAGTGTCTGTGGAATTGTACCCCAGTGGGTGTCAGTGCCTGTGGAACTGTACCCCCGTGAGAGTCAGTGTCTGTGGAAATTTACCCAAATGAGAGTCCGTGTCTGTGGAACTGTGCCCCAGTGAGAGTCAGTGCCTGTGGACTGTACCCCAGTGGGAGTCAGTGTCTGTGGAACTGTACTCCAGTGGGAGTCAGTGCCTGTGGAACTGTACCCCAGTGAGCATCAGTGTCTGTGGAACTGTACCGCAGTGAGAGTCAGTGTCTGTGGAACTGTACCCCAGTGGGAGTCAGTGTCTGTGGAACTGTACCCCAGTGAGAGTCAGTGTCTGTGGAACTGTAACCCAGTGAGAGTCAGTGTCTGTGGAACTGTACCCCAGTGAGAGTCAGTGTCTGTGGAACTGTACCCCATTGAGAGTCAGTGCCCGTGGAAATGTACCCCAGTGAGAGTCCGTGTCTGTGGAACTGCAACCCAGTGATAGTCAGTGCCTGTGGAACTGCACCCCAGTGGGTGTCAGTGACTGTGGAACTTTACCCCAGGGGGAGTCAGTGTCGTTGAGCTGTACCCCAGTGAGAGTCAGTGTCTGTGGAACTGTACTCCAGTGAGACTCAGTGTCTGTGGAACTGTACCCCAGTGAGAGCCAGTGTCTGTGGAACTGTTCCCCAGTGAGAGTCAGTGTCTGTGGAATTGTACCCCAGTGGGTGTCAGTGCCTGTGGAACTGTACCCCCGTGAGAGTCAGTGTCTGTGGAAATTTACCCAAATGAGAGTCCGTGTCTGTGGAACTGTGCCCCAGTGAGAGTCAGTGCCTGTGGACTGTACCCCAGTGGGAGTCAGTGTCTGTGGAACTGTACTCCAGTGGGAGTCAGTGCCTGTGGAACTGTACCCCAGTGAGCATCAGTGTCTGTGGAACTGTACCGCAGTGAGAGTCAGTGTCTGTGGAACTGTACCCCAGTGGGAGTCAGTGTCTGTGGAACTGTACCCCAGTGGGAGTCAGTGTCTGTGGAACAGTACCCCAGTGAGAGTCAGTGTCTGTGGAACTGTAACCCAGTGAGAGTCAGTGTCTGTGGAACTGTACCCCAGTGAGAGTCAGTGTCTGTGGAACTGTACCCCATTGAGAGTCAGTGCCCGTGGAAATGTACCCCAGTGAGAGTCCGTGTCTGTGGAACTGCAACCCAGTGAGAGTCAGTGCCTGTGGAACTGCACCCCAGTGGGTGTCAGTGACTGTGGAACTTTACCCCAGGGGGAGTCAGTGTCGTTGAGCTGTACCCCAGTGAGAGTCAGTGTCTGTGGAACTGTACTCCAGTGAGACTCAGTGTCTGTGGAACTGTACCCCAGTGAGAGCCAGTGTCTGTGGAACTGTTCCCCAGTGAGAGTCAGTGTCTGTGGAACTGTACCCCAGTGAGAATCAGTGTCTGTGGAACTGTACCCCAGTGAGTCAGTGTCTGTGGAAATGTACACCAGCGAGAGTCAGTGTCTATGGAACTGTACCACAGTGAGAGTCCGTGTCTGTGGAACTGTACCCCAGTGAGAATCAGTGTCTGTGGAACTGTACCCAGTGAGAGTCAGTGTCTGTGGAACTGTATCCCAGTAAGAGTCAGTATCTGTGGAACTGTACGCCAGTGAGAGTCATTGTCTGTGGAATTGTACGCCAGTGGGATTCAGTGCCTGTGGAACTGTACCCCAGTGAGTCAGTGTCTGTGGAAATGTACACCAGCGAGAGTCAGTGCCTATGGAACTGTACCCCAGTGAGAGTCCGTGTCTGAGGAACTGTACCCCAGTGAGAATCAGTGTCTGTGGAACTGTACACCAGTGAGAGTCAGTGTCTGTGGAACTGTACCACAGTGGGAGTCAGTGTCTGTGGAACTGTACTCCAGTGAGAGTCATTGTCTGTGTAATTGTACCCCAGCGGGAGTCAGTGCCTGTGGAACTGTACCCCAGTGAGTCAGTGTCTGTGGAAATGTACACCAGCGAGAGTCAGTGTCAATGGAACTGTACCCCAGTGAGAATCAGTGTCTGTGGAACTGTACCCCAGTGAGAGTCAGTGTCTGTGGAACTGCACACCAGTGTGAGTCAGTGCCTGTGGAATTGTACCCCAGTGAGAATCAGTGTCTGTGGAACTGTACCCCAGTGAGAGTCAGTGCCTGTGGAACTGTACCCCAGTGAGAGTCAGTGTCTGTGGAACTGTACCACAGTGGGAGTCAGTGTCTGTGGAACTGTACTCCAGTGAGAGTCAGCGTCTGTGGAACTGTACCCCAGTGAGAGTCAGTGTCTGTGTAACTGTACCCAGTGAGAGTCAGTGTCTGTGGAACTGTACCCCAGTAAGAGTCAGTATCTGTGGAACTGTACCCCAGTGAGAGTCATTGTCTGTGGAATTGTACCCCAGTGGGAGTCAGTATCTGTGGAACTGTACCCCAGTGAGAGTCACTGTGCGTGGAACTGTACCCCAGTGAGAATCAGTGTCTGTGGAACTGTACCCCAGTGACAGTCAGTGCCTGTGGAACTGTACCCCAGTGAGTCAGTGTCTGTGGAAATGTACACCAGTGGGAGTCAGTATCTGTGGAACTGTACCCCAGTGAGAGTCACTGTGTGTGGAACTGTACCCCAGTGAGAGTCAATGTCTGTGGAACTGTACTCCAGTGAGAGTCAGTGTCTGTGGAACTGTACCCCAGTGGGAGTCGGTGTCTGTGGAACTGTACCCAGTGAGAGTCTAGTGTCTGTGGAACTGTACCCAGTGAGATTCAGTGTCTGTGGACTGCACCCCACTGAGAGTCAGTGTCTGTGGAACTGTACCCAGTGAGATTCAGTGTCTGTGGAACTGTACCCCAGTGAGAGTCAGTATCTGTGGAACTGTACCCCAGATGAGAGTCATTGTCTGTGGAACTGTACCCCAGTGGGAGTCAGTGCCTGTGGAACTGTACCCCAGTGAGAGTCAGTGTCTGTGGAACTGTACCCCAGTGAGAGTCAGTGCCTGTGGAACAGTACCCCAGTGAGTCAGTGTCTGTGGAAATGTACACCAGCGAGAGTCAGTGTCTATGGAAATGTACCCCAGTGAGAGTCCGTGTCTGTGGAACTGTACCCCAGTGAGAATCAGTGTCTGTGGAACTGTACCCCAGTGAGAGTCAGTGTCTGTGGAACTGTACCCCAATGAGTCAGTGCCTGTGCAATTGTACCCCCGTGAGATTCAGTATCTGTGGAACTGTACCCCAGTGAGAGTCAGTGCCTGTGGAACTGTACCCCAGTGAGAGTCAGTGTCTGTGGAACTGTACCCCAGTGAGAGTCAGTGTCTGTGGAGCAGTACCCCAGTGAGAGTCAGTGTCTGTGGAACTCTACCACAGTGGGAGTCAGTGTCTGTGGAACTGTACTCCAGTGAGAGTCATTGTCTGTGGAATTGTACCCCAGCGTGAGTCAGTGCCTGTGGAACTGTACCCCAGTGAGAGTCAGTGTCTGTGGAACTGTACCCCAGTGAGAGTCAGTGCCTGTGGATCAGTAACCCATTGAGAGTCAGTGTCTGTGGAACTGTACCCCATTGAGAGTCAGTGTCTGTGGAACTGTAACCCAGTGAGAGTCAGTGTCGGTGGAACTGTACCCCATTCAAAGTCAGTGTCTGTGGAACTGTAACCCAGTGAGAGTCAGTGTCTGTGGAACTGTACCCCAGTGAGAGTCAGTGTCTGTGGAACTTTACCCCAGTGGGAGTCAGTGTCTGTGGAACTGTACCCCAGTGATAGTAAGTGTCTGTGGAACTGTACCCCAGTGAGAGTCAGTGTCTGTGGAACTGTACCCCAGTGAGAGCCAGTGTCTGTGGAACTGTTCCCCAGTGAGAGTCAGTGTCTGTGGAACTGTACCCCAGTGAGAGTCAGTGCCTGTGGAACTGTACCCCAGTGAGAGTCAGTGTCTGCGAAACTGTACCCCAGTGATTGTCAGTGTCTGTGGAACTGTACCCCAGTGAGAGTCAGCGTCTGTGGAACTGTACCCCAGTGAGAATCAGTGTCTGTGGAACTGTACCCCAGTGAGAGTCAGTGCCTGTGGAACTGTACCCCAGTGAGTCAGTGTCTGTGGAAATGTACACCAGTGAGAGTCAGTGTCTATGGAACTGTACCCCAGTGAGAGTCTGTGTCTGTGGAACTGTACCCCAGTGAGAATCAGTGTCTGTTGAACTGTACCCCAGTGAGCGTCAGTGTTTGTGGAACTGTACACCTGTGTGAGTCAGTGCTTGTGGAACTGTACCCCAGTGAGAGTCAGTGTCTGTGGAACTGTATCCCAGTGAGAGTCAGTGTCTGTGGAACTGTACCGCAGTGAGAGTCAGTGTCTGTGGAACTGTACTCCAGTGGGAGGCAGTGCCTGTGGAACTGTACCCCAGTGGGAGTCAGTGCCTGTGGAACTTTACATCATTGAGAGTCAGTGCCTGTGGAACTGTACCCCAGTGAGAGTCAGTGTCTGTGGAACTGTACCCCAGTGAGCGTCAGTGTCTGTGGAACTGTACCGCAGTGAGAGTCAATGTCTGTGGAACTGTACCCCAGTGGGAGTCAGTGTCTGTGGAACTGTACCCCAGTGAGAGTCAGTGTCTGTGGAACTGTACCCCAGTGAGAGTCAGTGCCTGTGGAACAGTAACCCATTGAGAGTCAGTGTATGTGGAACTGTACCCCATTGAGAGTCAGTGTCTGTGGACCTGTAACCCAGTGAGAGTCAGTGTCGGTGGAACTGTACCCCATTCAAAGTCAGTGTCTGTGGAACTGTAACCCAGTGAGAGTCAGTGTCTGTGGAACTGTACCCCAGTGAGAGTCAGTGTCTGTGGAACTGTACCCCATTGAGAGTCAGTGCCCGTGGAAATGTACCCCAGTGAGAGTCAGTGTCTGTGGAACTGTACCCCAGTGAGAGTCCGTGTCTGTGGAACTGTACCCCAGTGAGAGTCCGTGTCTGTGGAACTGCAACCCAGTGAGAGTCAGTGCCTGTGGAACTGTACCCCAGTGGGTGTCAGTGACTGTGGAACTGTACCCCAGTGGGAGTCGGTGTCTGTGGAACTGTACCCCAGTGAGAGTCAGTGTCTGTGGAACTGTACTCCAGTGAGAGTCAGTGTCTGTGGAACTGTACCCCAGTGGGAGTCGGTGTCTGTGGAACTGTACCCCAGTGAGAGTCAGTGTCTGTGGAACTGTACCCCAGTGGGAGCTAGTGTCTGTGGAACTGTACACCAGTGAGAGTCACTGTGTGTGGAACTGTACCCCAGTGAGAATCAGGGTCTGTGGAACTGTACCCCAGTGAGAGTCAGTGCCTGTGGAACTGTACCCCAGTGAGTCAGTGTCTGTGGAAATGTACACCAGCGAGAGTCAGTGTCTATGGAACTGTACCCCAGTGAGAGTCCGTGTCTGTGGAACTGTACCCCAGTGAGAATCAGTGTCTGTGGAACTGTACCCAGTGAGAGTCAGTGTCTGTGGAACTGTACCCCAGTAAGAGTCAGTATCTGTGGAACTGTACATCAGTGAGAGTCATTGTCTGTGGAATTGTACCCCAGTGGGATTTTTGCCTGTGGAACTGTACCCCAGTGAGAGTCAGTGTCTGTGGAAATTTACCCCAATGAGAGTCCATGTCTGTGGAACTGTACCCCAGTAAGAGTCAGTATCTGTGGAACTGTACGCCAGTGAGAGTCATTGTCTGTGGAACTTTACCTCATTGAGAGTCAGTGCCTGTGGAACTGTACCCCAGTGAGAGTCAGTGTCTGTGGAACTGTACCCTAGTGAGATTCAGTGTCTGTGGAACTGTACCCCACTGAGAGTCAGTGTCTGTGGAACTGTACCCAGTGAGATTCAGTGTCTGTGGAACTGTACCCCACTGAGAGTCAGTGTCTGTGGAACTGTACCCAGTGAGATTCAGTGTCTGTGGAACTGTACCCCAGTGAGAGTCAGTGCCTGTGGAACAGTACCACAGTGAGAGTCAGTGTCTGTGGAACTGTACCCCAGTGAGAGTCAGTGTCTGTGAAACTGTACCCAGTGAGAGTCAGTTCCTGTGGAACTGTACCCCAGTGAGTCAGTGTCTGTGGAAATGTGCACCAGCGAGAGTCAGTGTCTATGGAACTGTACTCCAGTGAGAGTCAGCGTCTGTGTAACTGTACCCAGTGAGAGTCAGTGTCTGTGGAACTGTACCCCAGTGAGAGTCAGTGTCTGTGGAACTGTACCCCATTGAGAGTCAGTGCCCGTGGAAATGTACCCCAGTGAGAGTCAGTGTCTGTGGAACTGTACCCCAGTGAGAGTCCGTGTCTGTGGAACTGTACCCCAGTGAGAGTCCGTGTCTGTGGAACTGCAACCCAGTGAGAGTCAGTGCCTGTGGAACTGTACCCCAGTGGGTGTCAGTGACTGTGGAACTGTACCCCAGTGGGAGTCGGTGTCTGTGGAACTGTAACCCAGTGAGAGTCAGTGTCTGTGGAACTGTACTCCAGTGAGAGTCAGTGTCTGTGGAACCGTACCCCACTGAGAGTCAGTGTCTGTGGAACTGTACCCAGTGAGATTCAGTGTCTGTGGAAATGTACCCCACTGAGAGTCAGTGTCTGTGGAACTGTACCCAGTGAGATTCAGTGTCTGTGGAACTGTACCGCAGTGACAGTCAGTATCTGTGGAACTGTACCCCAGTGAGAGTCATTGTCTGTGGAACTGTACCCCAGTGAGAGTCAGTGCCTGTGGAACAGTACCACAGTGAGAGTCAGTGTCTGTGGAACTGTACCCCAGTGAGAGTCAGTGTCTGTGAAACTGTACCCAGTGAGAGTCAGTGCCTGTGGAACTGTACCCCAGTGAGTCCGTTTCTGTGGAAATGTACACCAGCGAGAGTCAGTGTCTATGGAACAGTACTCCAGTGAGAGTCAGCGTCTGTGTAACTGTACCCAGTGAGAGTCAGTGTCTGTGGAACTGTACCCCAGTAAGAGTCAGTATCTGTGGAACTGTACCCCAGTGAGCGTCATTGTCTGTGGAATTGTACCCCAGTGGGTGTCAGTGCCTGTGGAACTGTACCGCAGTGAGAGTCAGTGTCTGTGGAACTGTACCCCAGTGAGAGTCAGTGTCTGTGGAATTGTACCACAGTGGGAGTCAGTGTCTGTGGAACTGTACTCCAGTGAGAGTCATTGTCTGTGGAATTGTACCCCAGCGGGAGTCAGTGCCTGTGGAACTGTACCCCAGTGAGAGTCAGTGTCTGTGGAACTGTACCCCAGTGAGAGTCAGTGCCTGTGGATCAGTAACCCATTGAGAGTCAGTGTCTGTGGAACTGTACCCCATTGAGAGTCAGTGTCTGTGGAACTGTAACCCAGTGAGAGTCAGTGTCGGTGGAACTGTACCCCATTCAAAGTCAGTGTCTGTGGAACTGTAACCCAGTGAGAGTCAGTGTCTGTGGAACTGTACCCCAGTGAGAGTTAGTGTCTGTGGAACTGTACCCCATTGAGAGTCAGTGCCCGTGGAAATGTACCCCAGTGAGAGTCAGTGTCTGTGGAACTGCACCCCAGTGAGAGTCAGTGCCTGTGGAATTGTACCCCAGTGAGAGTCAGTGTCTGTGAAACTGTACCCCAGTGAGAGTCAGTGTCTGTGGAACTGTACCCCAGTGAGAGTCAGTGCCTGTGGAATTGTACCCCAGTGAGAGTCAGTGTCTGTGAAACTGTACCCCAGTGAGAGTCAGTGTCTGTGGAACTGTACCACAGTGGGAGTCAGTGTCTGTGGAACTGTACTCCAGTGAGAGTCAGCGTCTGTGGAACTGTACCCCAGTGAGAGTCACTGTCTGTGCAACTGTACCCAGTGAGAGTCAGTGTCTGTGGAATTGTACCCCAGTGGGTGTCAGTGCCTGTGGAACTGTACCCCCGTGAGAGTCAGTGTCTGTGGAAATTTACCCAAATGAGAGTCCGTGTCTGTGGAACTGTGCCCCAGTGAGAGTCAGTGCCTGTGGACTGTACCCCAGTGGAAGTCAGTGTCTGTGGAACTGTACTCCAGTGGGAGTCAGTGCCTGTGGAACTGTACCCCAGTGAGCATCAGTGTCTGTGGAACTGTACCGCAGTGAGAGTCAGTGTCTGTGGAACTGTACCCCAGTGGGAGTCAGTGTCTGTGGAACTGTACCCCAGTGAGAGTCAGTGTCTGTGGAACTGTAACCCAGTGAGAGTCAGTGTCTGTGGAACTGTACCCCAGTGAGAGTCAGTGTCTGTGGAACTGTACCCCATTGAGAGTCAGTGCCCGTGGAAATGTACCCCAGTGAGAGTCCGTGTCTGTGGAACTGCAACCCAGTGATAGTCAGTGCCTGTGGAACTGCACCCCAGTGGGTGTCAGTGACTGTGGAACTTTACCCCAGGGGGAGTCAGTGTCGTTGAGCTGTACCCCAGTGAGAGTCAGTGTCTGTGGAACTGTACTCCAGTGAGACTCAGTGTCTGTGGAACTGTACCCCAGTGAGAGCCAGTGTCTGTGGAACTGTTCCCCAGTGAGAGTCAGTGTCTGTGGAACTGTACCCCAGTGAGAATCAGTGTCTGTGGCACTGTACCCCAGTGAGAGTCAGTGCCTGTGGAACTGTACCCCAGTGAGTCAGTGTCTGTGGAAATGTACACCAGCGAGAGTCAGTGTCTATGGAACTGTACCACAGTGAGAGTCCGTGTCTGTGGAACTGTACCCCAGTGAGAATCAGTGTCTGTGGAACTGTACCCAGTGAGAGTCAGTGTCTGTGGAACTGTATCCCAGTAAGAGTCAGTATCTGTGGAACTGTACGCCAGTGAGAGTCATTGTCTGTGGAATTGTACCCCAGTGGGATTCAGTGCCTGTGGAACTGTACCCCAGTGAGTCAGTGTCTGTGGAAATGTACACCAGCGAGAGTCAGTGCCTATGGAACTGTACCCCAGTGAGAGTCCGTGTCTGAGGAACTGTACCCCAGTGAGAATCAGTGTCTGTGGAACTGTACCCCAGTGAGAGTCAGTGTCTGTGGAACTGTACCACAGTGGGAGTCAGTGTCTGTGGAACTGTACTCCAGTGAGATTCATTGTCTGTGTAATTGTACCCCAGCGGGAGTCAGTGCCTGTGGAACTGTACCCCAGTGAGAGTCAGTGTCTGTGGAACTGTACCCCAGTGAGAGTCAGTGCCTGTGGAACTGTACCCCAGTGAGTCAGTGTCTGTGGAAATGTACACCAGCGAGAGTCAGTGTCAATGGAACTGTACCCCAGTGAGAATCAGTGTCTGTGGAACTGTACCCCAGTGAGAGTCAGTGTCTGTGGAACTGCACACCAGTGTGAGTCAGTGCCTGTGTAATTGTACCCCAGTGAGAATCAGTGTCTGTGGAACTGTACCCCAGTGAGAGTCAGTGCCTGTGGAACTGTACCCCAGTGAGAGTCAGTGTCTGTGGAACTGTACCACAGTGGGAGTCAGTGTCTGTGGAACTGTACTCCAGTGAGAGTCAGCGTCTGTGGAACTGTACCCCAGTGAGAGTCAGTGTCTGTGTAACTGTACCCAGTGAGAGTCAGTGTCTGTGGAACTGTACCCCAGTAAGAGTCAGTATCTGTGGAACTGTACCCCAGTGAGAGTCATTGTCTGTGGAATTGTACCCCAGTGGGAGTCAGTATCTGTGGAACTGTACCCCAGTGAGAGTCACTGTGCGTGGAACTGTACCCCAGTGAGAATCAGTGTCTGTGGAACTGTACCCCAGTGACAGTCAGTGCCTGTGGAACTGTACCCCAGTGAGTCAGTGTCTGTGGAAATGTACACCAGTGGGAGTCAGTATCTGTGGAACTGTACCCCAGTGAGAGTCACTGTGTGTGGAACTGTACCCCAGTGAGAGTCAGTGTCTGTGGAACTGTACTCCAGTTAGAGTCAGTGTCTGTGGAACTGTACCCCAGTGGGAGTCGGTGTCTGTGGAACTGTACCCCAGTGAGAGTCAGTGTCTGTGGAACTGTACCCAGTGAGATTCAGTGTCTGTGGAACTGTACCCCACTGAGAGTCAGTGTCTGTGGAACTGTACCCAGTGAGATTCAGTATCTGTGGAACTGTACCCCAGTGAGAGTCATTGTCTGTGGAACTGTACCCCAGTGGGAGTCAGTGCCTGTGGAACTGTACCCCAGTGAGAGTCAGTGTCTGTGGAACTGTACCCCAGTGAGAGTCAGTGCCTGTGGAACAGTACCCCAGTGAGTCAGTGTCTGTGGAAATGTACACCAGCGAGAGTCAGTGTCTATGGAAATGTACCCCAGTGAGAGTCCGTGTCTGTGGAACTGTACCCCAGTGAGAATCAGTGTCTGTGGAACTGTACCCCAGTGAGAGTCAGTGTCGGTGGAACTGTACCCCATTCAAAGTCAGTGTCTGTGGAACTGTACCCCATTGAGAGTCAGTGTCTGTGGAAATGTACCCCAGTGAGAGTCAGTGTCTGTGGAACTGTACCCCAGTGAGAGTCCGTGTCTGTGGAACTGTACCCCAGTGAGAGTCCGTGTCTGTGGAACTGCAACCCAGTGAGAGTCAGTGCCTGTGGAACTGTACCCCAGTGGGAGTCGGTGTCTGTGGAACTGTACCCCAGTGAGAGTCAGTGTCTGTGGAACTGTACTCCAGTGAGAGTCAGTGTCTGTGGAACTGTACCCCAGTGGGAGTCGGTGTCTGTGGAACTGTACCCCAGTGAGAGTCAGTGTCTGTGGAACTGTACCCCAGTGGGAGCTAGTGTCTGTGGAACTGTACACCAGTGAGAGTCACTGTGTGTGGAACTGTACCCCAGTGAGAATCAGGGTCTGTGGAACTGTACCCCAGTGAGAGTCAGTGCCTGTGGAACTGTACCCCAGTGAGTCAGTGTCTGTGGAAATGTACACCAGCGAGAGTCAGTGTCTATGGAACTGTACCCCAGTGAGAGTCCGTGTCTGTGGAACTGTACCCCAGTGAGAATCAGTGTCTGTGGAACTGTACCCAGTGAGAGTCAGTGTCTGTGGAACTGTACCCCAGTAAGAGTCAGTATCTGTGGAACTGTACATCAGTGAGAGTCATTGTCTGTGGAATTGTACCCCAGTGGGATTTTTGCCTGTGGAACTGTACCCCAGTGAGAGTCAGTGTCTGTGGAAATTTACCCCAATGAGAGTCCATGTCTGTGGAACTGTACCCCAGTAAGAGTCAGTATCTGTGGAACTGTACGCCAGTGAGAGTCATTGTCTGTGGAACTTTACCTCATTGAGAGTCAGTGCCTGTGGAACTGTACCCCAGTGAGAGTCAGTGTCTGTGGAACTGTACCCTAGTGAGATTCAGTGTCTGTGGAACTGTACCCCACTGAGAGTCAGTGTCTGTGGAACTGTACCCAGTGAGATTCAGTGTCTGTGGAACTGTACCCCACTGAGAGTCAGTGTCTGTGGAACTGTACCCAGTGAGATTCAGTGTCTGTGGAACTGTACCCCAGTGAGAGTCAGTGCCTGTGGAACAGTACCACAGTGAGAGTCAGTGTCTGTGGAACTGTACCCCAGTGAGAGTCAGTGTCTGTGAAACTGTACCCAGTGAGAGTCAGTTCCTGTGGAACTGTACCCCAGTGAGTCAGTGTCTGTGGAAATGTGCACCAGCGAGAGTCAGTGTCTATGGAACTGTACTCCAGTGAGAGTCAGCGTCTGTGTAACTGTACCCAGTGAGAGTCAGTGTCTGTGGAACTGTACCCCAGTGAGAGTCAGTGTCTGTGGAACTGTACCCCATTGAGAGTCAGTGCCCGTGGAAATGTACCCCAGTGAGAGTCAGTGTCTGTGGAACTGTACCCCAGTGAGAGTCCGTGTCTGTGGAACTGTACCCCAGTGAGAGTCCGTGTCTGTGGAACTGCAACCCAGTGAGAGTCAGTGCCTGTGGAACTGTACCCCAGTGGGTGTCAGTGACTGTGGAACTGTACCCCAGTGGGAGTCGGTGTCTGTGGAACTGTAACCCAGTGAGAGTCAGTGTCTGTGGAACTGTACTCCAGTGAGAGTCAGTGTCTGTGGAACCGTACCCCACTGAGAGTCAGTGTCTGTGGAACTGTACCCAGTGAGATTCAGTGTCTGTGGAAATGTACCCCACTGAGAGTCAGTGTCTGTGGAACTGTACCCAGTGAGATTCAGTGTCTGTGGAACTGTACCGCAGTGACAGTCAGTATCTGTGGAACTGTACCCCAGTGAGAGTCATTGTCTGTGGAACTGTACCCCAGTGAGAGTCAGTGCCTGTGGAACAGTACCACAGTGAGAGTCAGTGTCTGTGGAACTGTACCCCATTGAGAGTCAGTGTCTGTGGAACTGTAACCCAGTGAGAGTCAGTGTCGGTGGAACTGTACCCCATTCAAAGTCAGTGTCTGTGGAACTGTAACCCAGTGAGAGTCAGTGTCTGTGGAACTGTACCCCAGTGAGAGTTAGTGTCTGTGGAACTGTACCCCATTGAGAGTCAGTGCCCGTGGAAATGTACCCCAGTGAGAGTCAGTGTCTGTGGAACTGCACCCCAGTGAGAGTCAGTGCCTGTGGAATTGTACCCCAGTGAGAGTCAGTGTCTGTGAAACTGTACCCCAGTGAGAGTCAGTGTCTGTGGAACTGTACCCCAGTGAGAGTCAGTGCCTGTGGAATTGTACCCCAGTGAGAGTCAGTGTCTGTGAAACTGTACCCCAGTGAGAGTCAGTGTCTGTGGAACTGTACCACAGTGGGAGTCAGTGTCTGTGGAACTGTACTCCAGTGAGAGTCAGCGTCTGTGGAACTGTACCCCAGTGAGAGTCACTGTCTGTGTAACTGTACCCAGTGAGAGTCAGTGTCTGTGGAATTGTACCCCAGTGGGTGTCAGTGCCTGTGGAACTGTACCCCCGTGAGAGTCAGTGTCTGTGGAAATTTACCCAAATGAGAGTCCGTGTCTGTGGAACTGTGCCCCAGTGAGAGTCAGTGCCTGTGGACTGTACCCCAGTGGGAGTCAGTGTCTGTGGAACTGTACTCCAGTGGGAGTCAGTGCCTGTGGAACTGTACCCCAGTGAGCATCAGTGTCTGTGGAACTGTACCGCAGTGAGAGTCAGTGTCTGTGGAACTGTACCCCAGTGGGAGTCAGTGTCTGTGGAACTGTACCCCAGTGAGAGTCAGTGTCTGTGGAACTGTAACCCAGTGAGAGTCAGTGTCTGTGGAACTGTACCCCAGTGAGAGTCAGTGTCTGTGGAACTGTACCCCATTGAGAGTCAGTGCCCGTGGAAATGTACCCCAGTGAGAGTCCGTGTCTGTGGAACTGCAACCCAGTGATAGTCAGTGCCTGTGGAACTGCACCCCAGTGGGTGTCAGTGACTGTGGAACTTTACCCCAGGGGGAGTCAGTGTCGTTGAGCTGTACCCCAGTGAGAGTCAGTGTCTGTGGAACTGTACTCCAGTGAGACTCAGTGTCTGTGGAACTGTACCCCAGTGAGAGCCAGTGTCTGTGGAACTGTTCCCCAGTGAGAGTCAGTGTCTGTGGAACTGTACCCCAGTGAGAATCAGTGTCTGTGGCACTGTACCCCAGTGAGAGTCAGTGCCTGTGGAACTGTACCCCAGTGAGTCAGTGTCTGTGGAAATGTACACCAGCGAGAGTCAGTGTCTATGGAACTGTACCACAGTGAGAGTCCGTGTCTGTGGAACTGTACCCCAGTGAGAATCAGTGTCTGTGGAACTGTACCCAGTGAGAGTCAGTGTCTGTGGAACTGTATCCCAGTAAGAGTCAGTATCTGTGGAACTGTACGCCAGTGAGAGTCATTGTCTGTGGAATTGTACCCCAGTGGGATTCAGTGCCTGTGGAACTGTACCCCAGTGAGTCAGTGTCTGTGGAAATGTACACCAGCGAGAGTCAGTGCCTATGGAACTGTACCCCAGTGAGAGTCCGTGTCTGAGGAACTGTACCCCAGTGAGAATCAGTGTCTGTGGAACTGTACCCCAGTGAGAGTCAGTGTCTGTGGAACTGTACCACAGTGGGAGTCAGTGTCTGTGGAACTGTACTCCAGTGAGATTCATTGTCTGTGTAATTGTACCCCAGCGGGAGTCAGTGCCTGTGGAACTGTACCCCAGTGAGAGTCAGTGTCTGTGGAACTGTACCCCAGTGAGAGTCAGTGCCTGTGGAACTGTACCCCAGTGAGTCAGTGTCTGTGGAAATGTACACCAGCGAGAGTCAGTGTCAATGGAACTGTACCCCAGTGAGAATCAGTGTCTGTGGAACTGTACCCCAGTGAGAGTCAGTGTCTGTGGAACTGCACACCAGTGTGAGTCAGTGCCTGTGTAATTGTACCCCAGTGAGAATCAGTGTCTGTGGAACTGTACCCCAGTGAGAGTCAGTGCCTGTGGAACTGTACCCCAGTGAGAGTCAGTGTCTGTGGAACTGTACCACAGTGGGAGTCAGTGTCTGTGGAACTGTACTCCAGTGAGAGTCAGCGTCTGTGGAACTGTACCCCAGTGAGAGTCAGTGTCTGTGTAACTGTACCCAGTGAGAGTCAGTGTCTGTGGAACTGTACCCCAGTAAGAGTCAGTATCTGTGGAACTGTACCCCAGTGAGAGTCATTGTCTGTGGAATTGTACCCCAGTGGGAGTCAGTATCTGTGGAACTGTACCCCAGTGAGAGTCACTGTGCGTGGAACTGTACCCCAGTGAGAATCAGTGTCTGTGGAACTGTACCCCAGTGACAGTCAGTGCCTGTGGAACTGTACCCCAGTGAGTCAGTGTCTGTGGAAATGTACACCAGTGGGAGTCAGTATCTGTGGAACTGTACCCCAGTGAGAGTCACTGTGTGTGGAACTGTACCCCAGTGAGAGTCAGTGTCTGTGGAACTGTACTCCAGTTAGAGTCAGTGTCTGTGGAACTGTACCCCAGTGGGAGTCGGTGTCTGTGGAACTGTACCCCAGTGAGAGTCAGTGTCTGTGGAACTGTACCCAGTGAGATTCAGTGTCTGTGGAACTGTACCCCACTGAGAGTCAGTGTCTGTGGAACTGTACCCAGTGAGATTCAGTATCTGTGGAACTGTACCCCAGTGAGAGTCATTGTCTGTGGAACTGTACCCCAGTGGGAGTCAGTGCCTGTGGAACTGTACCCCAGTGAGAGTCAGTGTCTGTGGAACTGTACCCCAGTGAGAGTCAGTGCCTGTGGAACAGTACCCCAGTGAGTCAGTGTCTGTGGAAATGTACACCAGCGAGAGTCAGTGTCTATGGAAATGTACCCCAGTGAGAGTCCGTGTCTGTGGAACTGTACCCCAGTGAGAATCAGTGTCTGTGGAACTGTACCCCAGTGAGAGTCAGTGTCTGTGGAACTGTACCCCAATGAGTCAGTGCCTGTGCAATTGTACCCCCGTGAGATTCAGTATCTGTGGAACTGTACCCCAGTGAGAGTCAGTGCCTGTGGAACTGTACCCCAGTGAGAGTCAGTGTCTGTGGAACTGTACCCCAGTGAGAGTCAGTGTCTGTGGAGCAGTACCCCAGTGAGAGTCAGTGTCTGTGGAACTCTACCCCAGCGGGAGTCAGTGCCTGTGGAACTGTACCCCAGTGAGAGTCAGTGTCTGTGGAACTGTACCCCAGTGAGAGTCAGTGCCTGTGGATCAGTAACCCATTGAGAGTCAGTGTCTGTGGAACTGTACCCCATTGAGAGTCAGTGTCTGTGGAACTGTAACCCAGTGAGAGTCAGTGTCGGTGGAACTGTACCCCATTCAAAGTCAGTGTCTGTGGAACTGTAACCCAGTGAGAGTCAGTGTCTGTGGAACTGTACCCCAGTGAGAGTCAGTGTCTGTGGAACTTTACCCCAGTGGGAGTCAGTGTCTGTGGAACTGTACCCCAGTGATAGTAAGTGTCTGTGGAACTGTACCCCAGTGAGAGTCAGTGTCTGTGGAACTGTACCCCAGTGAGAGCCAGTGTCTGTGGAACTGTTCCCCAGTGAGAGTCAGTGTCTGTGGAACTGTACCCCAGTGAGAGTCAGTGCCTGTGGAACTGTACCCCAGTGAGAGTCAGTGTCTGCGAAACTGTACCCCAGTGATTGTCAGTGTCTGTGGAACTGTACCCCAGTGAGAGTCAGCGTCTGTGGAACTGTACCCCAGTGAGAATCAGTGTCTGTGGAACTGTACCCCAGTGAGAGTCAGTGCCTGTGGAACTGTACCCCAGTGAGTCAGTGTCTGTGGAAATGTACACCAGTGAGAGTCAGTGTCTATGGAACTGTACCCCAGTGAGAGTCTGTGTCTGTGGAACTGTACCCCAGTGAGAATCAGTGTCTGTTGAACTGTACCCCAGTGAGCGTCAGTGTCTGTGGAACTATACACCTGTGTGAGTCAGTGCTTGTGGAACTGTACCCCAGTGAGAGTCAGTGTCTGTGGAACTGTATCCCAGTGAGAGTCAGTGTCTGTGGAACTGTACCACAGTGGGAGTCAGTGTCTGTGGAACTGTACTCCAGTGAGAGTCAGCATCTGTGGAACTGTACCCCAGTGAGAGTCACTGTCTGTGTAACTGTACCCAGTGAGAGTCAGTGTCTGTGGAACTGTACCCCAGTAAGAGTCAGTATCTGTGGAACTGTACCCCAGTGAGAGTCATTGTCTGTGGAATTGTACCCCAGTGAGAGTCAGTGTCTGTGGAACTGTACCCCAGTGAGCGTCAGTGTCTGTGGAACTGTACCGCAGTGAGAGTCAGTGTCTGTGGAACTGTACACCAGTGGGAGTCAGTATCTGTGGAACTGTACCCCAGTGAGAGTCAGTGTCTGTGGAAATTTACCCCAATGAGAGTCCGTGTCTGTGGAACTGTACCCCAGTGAGAGTCAGTGCCTGTGGACTGTACCCCAGTGGGAGTCAGTGTCTGTGGAACTGTACTCCAGTGGGAGTCAGTGCCTGTGGAACTGTACCCCAGTGGGAGTCAGTGCCTGTGGAACTTTACATCATTGAGAGTCAGTGCCTGTGGAACTGTACCCCAGTGAGAGTCATTGTCTGTGGAACTGTACCCCAGTGAGCGTCAGTGTCTGTGGAACTGTACCGCAGTGAGAGTCAGTGTCTGTGGAACTGTACACCAGTGGGAGTCAGTATCTGTGGAACTGTACCCCAGTGAGAGTCAGTGTCTGTGGAACTGTACCCCAGTGAGAGTCAGTGCCTGTGGAACAGTAACCCATTGAGAGTCAGTGTCTGTGGAACTGTACCCCATTGAGAGTCAGTGTCTGTGGAACTGTAACCCAGTGAGAGTCAATGTCGGTGGAACTGTACCCCATTCAAAGTCAGTGTCTGTGGAACTGTAACCCAGTGAGAGTCAGTGTCTGTGAACTGTACCCCAGTGAGAGTCAGTGTCTGTGGAACTGTACCCCATTGAGAGTCACTGCCCGTGGAAATGTACCCCAGTGAGAGTCAGTGTCTGTGGAACTGTACCCCAGTGAGAGTCCGTGTCTGTGGAACTGCAACCCAGTGAGAGTCAGTGCCTGTGGAACTGTACCCCAGTGGGTGTCAGTGACTGTGGAACTTTACCCCAGGGGGAGTCAGTGCCGTTGAGCTGTACCCCAGTGAGAGTCAGTGTCTGTGGAACTGTACTCCAGTGAGAGTCAGTGTCTGTGGAACTGTACCCCACTGGGAGTCGGTGTCTGTGGAACTGTACCCCAGTGAGAGTAAGTGTCTGTGGAACTGTACCCCAGTGAGAGTCAGTGACTGAGGAACTGTACCCCAGTGAGAGCCAGTGTCTGTGAAACTGTTCCCCAGTGAGAGTCAGTGTCTGTGGAACTGTACCCCAGTGAGAGTCAGTGCCTGTGGAACTGTACCCCAGTGAGAGTCAGTGTCTGTGAAACTGTACCCCAGTGAGAGTCACTGTGTGTGGAACTGTACCCCAGTGACAGTCACTGTGTGTGGGACTGTACCCCAGTGAGAATCAGTGTCTGTGGAACTGTACCCCAGTGAGAGTCAGTGCCTGTGGAACTGTACCCCATTGAGTCAGTGTCTGTGGAAATGTACACCAGCGAGAGTCAGTGTCTATGGAACTGTACCCCAGTGAGAGTCCGTGTCTGAGGAACTGTACCCCAGTGAGAATCAGTGCCTGTGGAATTGTACCCCAGTGAGAATCAGTGTCTGTGGAACTGTACCCCACTGAGAGTCAGTGCCTGTGGAAGTGTACCCAAGTGAGAGTCAGTATATGTGGAACTGTACCCCAGTGAGAGTCAGTGTCTGTGGAACTGTACCACAGTGGGAGTCAGTGTCTGTGGAACTGTACCCCGTGAGAGTCAGTGTCTGTGTAACTGTACCCAGTGAGAGTCAGTGTCTGTGGAACTGTACCCCAGTAAGAGTCAGTATCTGTGGAACTGTACCCCAGTGAGAGTCATTGTCTGTGGAATTGTACCCAAGTGGGAGTCAGTGCCTGTGGAACTGTACCCCCGTGAGAGTCAGTGTCTGTGGAAATTTACCCCAATGAGAGTCCGTGTCTGTGGAACTTTATCCCAGTGAGTGTCCGTGTCTGTGGAACTTTACCCCAGTGAGAGTCAGTGCCTGTGGAACTGTACCCCAGTGGGAGTCAGTGCCTGTGGAATTGTACCCCACTGAGAGTCAATGTCTGTGGAACTGTACCCAGTGAGATTCAGTGTCTGTGGAACTGTACCCCAGTGAGAGTCAGTATCTGTGGAACTGTACCCCAGTGAGAGTCATTGTCTGTGGAACTGTACCCCAGTGGGAGTCAGTGCCTGTGGAACTGTACCCCAGTGAGATTCAGTGTCTGTGGAACTGTACCCCTGTGAGAATCAGTGTCTGTGGAACTGTACCCCAGTGAGAGTCAGTGTCTGTGGAACTGTACCCCAATGAGAGTCAGTGCCTGTGCAATTGTACCCCCGTGAGATTCAGTATCTGTGGAACTGTACCCCAGTGAGAGTCAGTGCCTGTGGAACTGTACCCCAGTGAGAGTCAGTGTCTGTGGAACTGTACCACAGTGGGAGTCAGTGTCTGTGGAACTGTACTCCAGTGAGAGTCATTGTCTGTGGAATTGTAACCCAGCGGGAGTCAGTGCCTGTGGAACTGTACCCCAGTGAGAGTCAGTGTCTGTGGAACTGTACCCCAGTGAGAGTCAGTGCCTGTGGATCAGCAACCCATTGAGAGTCAGTGTCTGTGGAACTGTACCCCATTGAGAGTCAGTGTCTGTGGAACTGTAACCCAGTGAGAGTCAGTGTCGGTGGAACTGTACCCCATTCAAAGTCAGTGTCTGTGGAACTGTAACCCAGTGAGAGTCAGTGTCTGTGGAACTGTACCCAAGTGAGAGTCAGTGTCTGTGGAACTGTACCCCATTGAGAGTCACTGCCCGTAGAAATGTACCCCAGTGAGAGTCAGTCTCTGTGGAACTGTACCCCAATGAGTCAGTGCCTGTGCAATTGTACCCCCGTGAGATTCAGTATCTGTGGAACTGTACCCCAGTGAGAGTTAGTTCCTGTGGAACTGTACCCCAGTGAGAGTCAGTGTCTGTGGAACTGTACCCCAGTGAGAGTCAGTGTCTGTGGAGCAGTACCCCAGTGAGAGTCAGTGTCTGTGGAACTCTACCACAGTGGGAGTCAGTGTCTGTGGAACTGTACTCCAGTGAGAGTCATTGTCTGTGGAATTGTACCCCAGCGGGAGTCAGTGCCTGTGGAACTGTACCCCAGTGAGAGTCAGTGTCTGTGGAACTGTACCCCAGTGAGAGTCAGTGCCTGTGGATCAGTAACCCATTGAGAGTCAGTGTCTGTGGAACTGTACCCCATTGAGAGTCAGTGTCTGTGGAACTGTAACCCAGTGAGAGTCAGTGTCGGTGGAACTGTACCCCATTCAAAGTCAGTGTCTGTGGAACTGTAACCCAGTGAGAGTCAGTGTCTGTGGAACTGTACCCCAGTGAGAGTCAGTGTCTGTGGAACTTTACCCCAGTGGGAGTCAGTGTCTGTGGAACTGTACCCCAGTGATAGTAAGTGTCTGTGGAACTGTACCCCAGTGAGAGTCAGTGTCTGTGGAACTGTACCCCAGTGAGAGCCAGTGTCTGTGGAACTGTTCCCCAGTGAGAGTCAGTGTCTGTGGAACTGTACCCCAGTGAGAGTCAGTGCCTGTGGAACTGTACCCCAGTGAGAGTCAGTGTCTGCGAAACTGTACCCCAGTGATTGTCAGTGTCTGTGGAACTGTACCCCAGTGAGAGTCAGCGTCTGTGGAACTGTACCCCAGTGAGAATCAGTGTCTGTGGAACTGTACCCCAGTGAGAGTCAGTGCCTGTGGAACTGTACCCCAGTGAGTCAGTGTCTGTGGAAATGTACACCAGTGAGAGTCAGTGTCTATGGAACTGTACCCCAGTGAGAGTCTGTGTCTGTGGAACTGTTCCCCAGTGAGAATCAGTGTCTGTTGAACTGTACCCCAGTGAGCGTCAGTGTCTGTGGAACTGTACACCTGTGTGAGTCAGTGCTTGTGGAACTGTACCCCAGTGAGAGTCAGTGTCTGTGGAACTGTATCCCAGTGAGAGTCAGTGTCTGTGGAACTGTACCACAGTGGGAGTCAGTGTCTGTGGAACTGTACTCCAGTGAGAGTCAGCATCTGTGGAACTGTACCCCAGTGAGAGTCACTGTCTGTGTAACTGTACCCAGTGAGAGTCAGTGTCTGTGGAACTGTACCCCAGTAAGAGTCAGTATCTGTGGAACTGTACCCCAGTGAGAGTCATTGTCTGTGGAATTGTACCACAGTGGGTGTCAGTGCCTGTGGAACTGTACCCCCGTGAGAGTTAGTGTCTGTGGAAATTTACCCCAATGAGAGTCCGTGTCTGTGGAACTGTACCCCAGTGAGAGTCAGTGCCTGTGGACTGTACCCCAGTGGGAGTCAGTGTCTGTGGAACTGTACTCCAGTGGGAGTCAGTGCCTGTGGAACTGTACCCCAGTGGGAGTCAGTGCCTGTGGAACTTTACATCATTGAGAGTCAGTGCCTGTGGAACTGTACCCCAGTGAGAGTCAGTGTCTGTGGAACTGTACCCCAGTGAGCGTCAGTGTCTGTGGAACTGTACCGCAGTGAGAGTCAGTGTCTGTGGAACTCTACACCAGTGGGAGTCAGTATCTGTGGAACTGTACCCCAGTGAGAGTCAGTGTCTGTGGAACTGTACCCCATTGAGAGTCAGTGTCTGTGGAACTGTAACCCAGTGAGAGTCAATGTCGGTGGAACTGTACCCCATTCAAAGTCAGTGTCTTTGGAACTGTAACCCAGTGAGAGTCAGTGTCTGTGAACTGTACCCCAGTGAGAGTCAGTGTCTGTGGAACTGTACCCCATTGAGAGTCACTGCCCGTGGAAATGTACCCCAGTGAGAGTCAGTGTCTGTGGAACTGTACCCCAGTGAGAGTCCGTGTCTGTGGAACTGCAACCCAGTGAGAGTCAGTGCCTGTGGAACTGTACCCCAGTGGCTGTCAGTGACTGTGGAACTTTACCCCAGGGGGAGTCAGTGCCGTTGAGCTGTACCCCAGTGAGAGTCAGTGTCTGTGGAACTGTACTCCAGTGAGAGTCAGTGTCTGTGGAACTGTACCCCAGTGGGAGTCGGTGTCTGTGGAACTGTACCCCAGTGAGAGTAAGTGTCTGTGGAACTGTACCCCAGTGAGAGTCAGTGACTGAGGAACTGTACCCCAGTGAGAGCCAGTGTCTGTGGAACTGTTCCCCAGTGAGAGTCAGTGTCTGTGGAACTGTACCCCAGTGAGAGTCAGTGCCTGTGGAACTGTACCCCAGTGAGAGTCAGTGTCTGTGAAACTGTACCCCAGTGAGAGTCAGTGTCTGTGGAACTGTACCCCAGTGAGAGTCACTGTGTGTGGAACTGTACCCCAGTGAGAATCAGTGTCTGTGGAACTGTACCCCAGTGAGAGTCAGTGCCTGTGGAACTGTACCCCATTGAGTCAGTGTCTGTGGAAATGTACACCAGCGAGAGTCAGTGTCTATGGAACTGTACCCCAGTGAGAGTCCGTGTCTGAGGAACTGTACCCCAGTGAGAATCAGTGCCTGTGGAATTGTACCCCAGTGAGAATCAGTGTCTGTGGAACTGTACCCCAGTGAGAGTCAGTGCCTGTGGAAGTGTACCCAAGTGAGAGTCAGTATATGTGGAACTGTACCCCAGTGAGAGTCAGTGTCTGTGGAACTGTACCACAGTGGGAGTCAGTGTCTGTTGAACTGTACTCCAGTGAGAGTCAGCGTCTGTGGAACTGTACCCCATGAGAGTCAGTGTCTGTGTAACTGTACCCAGTGAGAGTCAGTGTCTGTGGAACTGTACCCCAGTAAGAGTCAGTATCTGTGGAACTGTACCCCAGTGAGAGTCATTGTCTGTGGAATTGTACCCAAGTGGGAGTCAGTGCCTGTGGAACTGTACCCCCGTGAGAGTCAGTGTCTGTGGAAATTTACCCCAATGAGAGTCCGTGTCTGTGGAACTTTACCCCAGTGAGTGTCCGTGTCTGTGGAACTTTACCCCAGTGAGAGTCACTGCCTGTGGAACTGTACCCCAGTGGGAGTCAGTGCCTGTGGAATTGTACCCCACTGAGAGTCAATGTCTGTGGAACTGTACCCAGTGAGATTCAGTGTCTGTGGAACTGTACCCCAGTGAGAGTCAGTATCTGTGGAACTGTACCCCAGTGAGAGTCATTGTCTGTGGAACTGTACCGCAGTGGGAGTCAGTGCCTGTGGAACTGTACCCCAGTGAGAGTCAGTGTCTGTGGAACTGTACCCCTGTGAGAATCAGTGTCTGTGGAACTGTACCCCAGTGAGAGTCAGTGTCTGTGGAACTGTACCCCAATGAGAGTCAGTGCCTGTACAATTGTACCCCCGTGAGATTCAGTATCTGTGGAACTGTACCCCAGTGAGAGTCAGTGCCTGTGGAACTGTACCCCAGTGAGAGTCAGTGTCTGTGGAACTGTACCACAGTGGGAGTCAGTGTCTGTGGAACTGTACTCCAGTGAGAGTCATTGTCTGTGGAATTGTAACCCAGCGGGAGTCAGTGCCTGTGGAACTGTACCCCAGTGAGAGTCAGTGTCTGTGGAACTGTACCCCAGTGAGAGTCAGTGCCTGTGGATCAGCAACCCATTGAGAGTCAGTGTCTGTGGAACTGTACCCCATTGAGAGTCAGTGTCTGTGGAACTGTAACCCAGTGAGAGTCAGTGTCGGTGGAACTGTACCCCATTCAAAGTCAGTGTCTGTGGAACTGTAACCCAGTGAGAGTCAGTGTCTGTGGAACTGTACCCAAGTGAGAGTCAGTGTCTGTGGAACTGTACCCCATTGAGAGTCACTGCCCGTAGAAATGTACCCCAGTGAGAGTCAGTCTCTGTGGAACTGTACCCCAGTGAGAGTCAGTGACTGTGAAACTTTACCCCAGGGGGAGTCAGTGCCGTTGAGCTGTACCCCAGTGAGAGTCAGCATCTGTGGAACTGTACTGCAGTGAGAGTCAGTGTCTGTGGAACTGTACCCCAGTGGGAGTCAGTGTCTGTGGAACTGTACCCCAGTGATAGTAAGTGTCTGTGGAACTGTACCCCAGTGAGAGTCAGTGCCTGTGGAACTGTACCCCAGTGAGAGTCAGTGTCTGTGGAACTGTACCCCAGTGAGAGTCAGCGTCTGTGGAACTGTACCCCAGTGAGAATCAGCGTCTGTGGAACTGTACCCCACTGAGAGTCAGTGTCTGTGGAACTGTAGCCAGTGAGATTCAGTGTCTGTGGAACTGTACCCCACTGAGAGTCAGTGTCTGTGGAAATGTACACCAGCGAGAGTCAGTGTCTATGGAACTGTAGCCAGTGAGATTCAGTGTCTGTGGAACTGTACCCCAGTGAGTCAGTGTCTGTGGAAATGTACACCAGCGAGAGTCAGTGCCTATGGAACTGTACCCCAGTGAGAGTCCGTGCCTGAGGAACTGTACCCCAGTGAGAATCAGTGTCTGTGGAACTGTACCCCAGCGAGAGTCAGTGTCTGTGGAACTGTACCACAGTGGGAGTCAGTGTCTGTGGAACTGTACTCCAGTGAGAGTCATTGTCTGTGGAATTGTACACCAGCGGGAGTCAGTGCTTGTGGAACTGTACCCCAGTGAGAGTCAGTGTCTGTGGAACTGTACCCCAGTGAGAGTCAGTGCCTGTGGAACTGTACCCCAGTGAGTCAGTGTCTGTGGAAATGTACACCAGCGAGAGTCAGTGTCTATGGAACTGTACCCCAGTGAGAGTCCGTGTCTGAGGAACTGTACCCCAGTGAGAATCAGTGTCTGTGGAACTGTACCCCAGTGAGAGTCAGTGTCTGTGGAACTGTACCCCAGTGAGAGTCAGCGTCTGTGGAACTGTACCCCAGTGAGAATCAGTGTCTGTGGAACAGTACCCCAGTGAGAGTCGGTGCCGTGGAACTGTACCCCAGTGAGAGTCAGTATCTGTGGAACTGTACCCCAGTGAGAGTCAGTGTCTGTGGAACTGTATCCCAGTGAGAGTCAGTGTCTGTGGAACTGTACCCAGTGAGAGTCAGTGTCTGTGGAACTGTACCCCAGTAAGAGTCAGTATCTGTGGAACTGTACCCCAGTGAGAGTCATTGTCTGTGGAATTGTACCCCAGTGGGTGTCAGTGCCTGTGGAACTGTACCCCCGTGAGAGTCAGTGTCTGTGGAAATTTACCCCAATGAGAGTCCGTGTCTGTGGAACTGTACCCCAGTGAGAGTCCGTGACTGTGGACTGTACCCCAGTGGGAGTCAGTGTCTGTGGAACTGTACTCCAGTGGGAGTCAGTGCCTGTGGGACTGTACCCCAGTGGGAGTCAGTGCCTGTGGAACTTTACCCCAGTGAGAGTCAGTGTCTGTGGAACTGTACCCCAGTGAGCGTCAGTGTCTGTGGAACTGTACCACAGTGAGAGTCAGTGTCTGTGGAACTGTACACCAGTGGGAGTCAGTGTCTGTGGAACTGTACCACAGTGAGAGTCAATGCCTGTGGAACTGTACCCCATTGAGAGTCACTGCCCGTAGAAATGTACCCCAGTGAGAGTCAGTCTCTGTGGAACTGTACCCCAATGAGTCAGTGCCTGTGCAATTGTACCCCCGTGAGATTCAGTATCTGTGGAACTGTACCCCAGTGAGAGTCAGTGCCTGTGTAACTGTACCCCAGTGAGAGTCAGTGTCTGTGGAACTGTACCCCAGTGAGAGTCAGTGTCTGTGGAGCAGTACCCCAGTGAGAGTCAGTGTCTGTGGAACTCTACCACAGTGGGAGTCAGTGTCTGTGGAACTGTACTCCAGTGAGAGTCATTGTCTGTGGAATTGTACCCCAGCGGGAGTCAGTGCCTGTGGAACTGTACCCCAGTGAGAGTCAGTGTCTGTGGAACTGTACCCCAGTGAGAGTCGGTGCCTGTGGATCAGTAACCCATTGAGAGTCAGTGTCTGTGGAACTGTACCCCATTGAGAGTCAGTGTCTGTGGAACTGTAACCCAGTGAGAGTCAGTGTCGGTGGAACTGTACCCCATTCAAAGTCAGTGTCTGTGGAACTGTAACCCAGTGAGAGTCAGTGTCTGTGGAACTGTACCCCAGTGAGAGTCAGTGTCTGTGGAACTTTACCCCAGTGGGAGTCAGTGTCTGTGGAACTGTACCCCAGTGATAGTAAGTGTCTGTGGAACTGTACCCCAGTGAGAGTCAGTGTCTGTGGAACTGTACCCCAGTGAGAGCCAGTGTCTGTGGAACTGTTCCCCAGTGAGAGTCAGTGTCTGTGGAACTGTACCCCAGTGAGAGTCAGTGCCTGTGGAACTGTACCCCAGTGAGAGTCAGTGTCTGCGAAACTGTACCCCAGTGATTGTCAGTGTCTGTGGAACTGTACCCCAGTGAGAGTCAGCGTCTGTGGAACTGTACCCCAGTGAGAATCAGTGTCTGTGGAACTGTACCCCAGTGAGAGTCAGTGCCTGTGGAACTGTACCCCAGTGAGTCAGTGTCTGTGGAAATGTACACCAGTGAGAGTCAGTGTCTATGGAACTGTACCCCAGTGAGAGTCTGTGTCTGTGGAACTGTACCCCAGTGAGAATCAGTGTCTGTTGAACTGTACCCCAGTGAGCGTCAGTGTCTGTGGAACTGTATGATATGCCTATCAATTAGTCCAATAAAAGGCGACGAGTTAAGAACGTAACTGAAGGTTTTTATTGGCTAAATAACAGAGCCCACCCTCGTGGGTGATCCGATCCAACAGGGAGGAATACTAGCCAGTCAGCTACCTTTATACCTGGGCAGGTAATGGGCGGAGTCGGAGGTGGTCAGCCCAGGTATAACAGTGCGACAAGAGGCGACCTCGTGTAGTGATGTGACAGTGAGAACAGTGAGAACAATATACAGTGATAACTATAACAGTGGTTTACCACACTGTACACCTGTGTGAGTCAGTGCTTGTGGAACTGTACCCCAGTGAGAGTCAGTGTCTGTGGAACTGTATCCCAGTGAGAGTCAGTGTCTGTGGAACTGTACCACAGTGGGAGTCAGTGTCTGTGGAACTGTACTCCAGTGAGAGTCAGCATCTGTGGAACTGTACCCCAGTGAGAGTCAGTGTCTGTGGAACTGTACCCCAGTGAGAGTCAGTGCCTGTGGAACAGTAACCCATTGAGAGTCAGTGTCTGTGGAACTGTACCCCATTGAGAGTCAGTGTCTGTGGAACTGTAACCCAGTGAGAGTCAATGTCGGTGGAACTGTACCCCATTCAAAGTCAGTGTCTGTGGAACTGTAACCCAGTGAGAGTCAGTGTCTGTGAACTGTACCCCAGTGAGAGTCAGTGTCTGTGGAACTGTACCCCATTGAGAGTCACTGCCCGTGGAAATGTACCCCAGTGAGAGTCAGTGTCTGTGGAACTGTACCCCAGTGAGAGTCCGTGTCTGTGGAACTGCAACCCAATGAGAGTCAGTGCCTGTGGAACTGTACCCCAGTGGGTGTCAGTGACTGTGGAACTTTACCCCAGGGGGAGTCAGTGCCGTTGAGCTGTACCCCAGTGAGAGTCAGTGTCTGTGGAACTGTACTCCAGTGAGAGTCAGTGTCTGTGGAACTGTACCCCAGTGGGAGTCGGTGTCTGTGGAACTGTACCCCAGTGAGAGTAAGTGTCTGTGGAACTGTACCCCAGTGAGAGTCAGTGACTGAGGAACTGTACCCCAGTGAGAGCCAGTGTCTGTGGAACTGTTCCCCAGTGAGAGTCAGTGTCTGTGGAACTGTACCCCAGTGAGAGTCAGTGCCTGTGGAACTGTACCCCAGTGAGAGTCAGTGTCTGTGAAACTGTACCCCAGTGAGAGTCAGTGTCTGTGGAACTGTACCCCAGTGAGAGTCACTGTGTGTGGAACTGTACCCCAGTGAGAATCAGTGTCTGTGGAACTGTACCCCAGTGAGAGTCAGTGCCTGTGGAACTGTACCCCATTGAGTCAGTGTCTGTGGAAATGTACACCAGCGAGAGTCAGTGTCTATGGAACTGTACCCCAGTGAGAGTCCGTGTCTGAGGAACTGTACCCCAGTGAGAATCAGTGCCTGTGGAATTGTACCCCAGTGAGAATCAGTGTCTGTGGAACTGTACCCCAGTGAGAGTCAGTGCCTGTGGAAGTGTACCCAAGTGAGAGTCAGTATATGTGGAACTGTACCCCAGTGAGAGTCAGTGTCTGTGGAACTGTACCACAGTGGGAGTCAGTGTCTGTTGAACTGTACTCCAGTGAGAGTCAGCGTCTGTGGAACTGTACCCCGTGAGAGTCAGTGTCTGTGTAACTGTACCCAGTGAGAGTCAGTGTCTGTGGAACTGTACCCCAGTAAGAGTCAGTATCTGTGGAACTGTACCCCAGTGAGAGTCATTGTCTGTGGAATTGTACCCAAGTGGGAGTCAGTGCCTGTGGAACTGTACCCCCGTGAGAGTCAGTGTCTGTGGAAATTTACCCCAATGAGAGTCCGTGTCTGTGGAACTTTACCCCAGTGAGTGTCCGTGTCTGTGGAACTTTACCCCAGTGAGAGTCAGTGCCTGTGGAACTGTACCCCAGTGGGAGTCAGTGCCTGTGGAATTGTACCCCACTGAGAGTCAATGTCTGTGGAACTGTACCCAGTGAGATTCAGTGTCTGTGGAACTGTACCCCAGTGAGAGTCAGTATCTGTGGAACTGTACCCCAGTGAGAGTCATTGTCTGTGGAACTGTACCCCAGTGGGAGTCAGTGCCTGTGGAACTGTACCCCAGTGAGAGTCAGTGTCTGTGGAACTGTACCCCTGTGAGAATCAGTGTCTGTGGAACTGTACCCCAGTGAGAGTCAGTGTCTGTGGAACTGTACCCCAATGAGAGTCAGTGCCTGTGCAATTGTACCCCCGTGAGATTCAGTATCTGTGGAACTGTACCCCAGTGAGAGTCAGTGCCTGTGGAACTGTACCCCAGTGAGAGTCAGTGTCTGTGGAACTGTACCCCTGTGAGAGTCAGCGTCTGTGGAACTGTACCCCAGTGAGAATCAGCGTCTGTGGAACTGTACCCCAGTGAGAGTCGCTGCCGTGGAACTGTACCCCAGTGAGAGTCAGTATCTGTGGAACTGTACCCCAGTGAGAGTCAGTGTCTGTGGAACTGTATCCCAGTGAGAGTCAGTGCCTGTGGACTGTACCCCAGTGGGAGTCAGTGTCTGTGGAACTGTACCCCAGTGAGAGTCAGTGTCTGTGGAACTGTGCCCCAGTGAGATTCAGTGTCTGTGGAACTGTACCCCACTGAGAGTCAGTGTCTGTGGAACTGTAGCCAGTGAGATTCAGTGTCTGTGGAAATGTACCCCACTGAGAGTCAGTGTCTGTGGAAATGTACACCAGCGAGAGTCAGTGTCTATGGAACTGTAGCCAGTGAGATTCAGTGTCTGTGGAACTGTACCCCAGTGAGTCAGTGTCTGTGGAAATGTACACCAGCGAGAGTCAGTGCCTATGGAACTGTACCCCAGTGAGAGTCCGTGTCTGAGGAACTGTACCCCAGTGAGAATCAGTGTCTGTGGAACTGTACCCCAGCGAGAGTCAGTGTCTGTGGAACTGTACCACAGTGGGAGTCAGTGTCTGTGGAACTGTACTCCAGTGAGAGTAATTGTCTGTGGAATTGTACACCAGCGGGAGTCAGTGCTTGTGGAACTGTACCCCAGTGAGAGTCAGTGTCTGTGGAACTGTACCCCAGTGAGAGTCTGTGCCTGTGGAACTGTACCCCAGTGAGTCAGTGTGTGTGGAACTGTATCCCAGTGAGAGTCAGTGTCTGTGGAACTGTAGCCAGTGAGAGTCAGTGTCTGTGGAACTGTACCCCAGTAAGAGTCAGTATCTGTGGAACTGTACCCCAGTGAGAGTCATTGTCTGTGGAATTGTACCCCAGTGGGTGTCAGTGCCTGTGGAACTGTACCCCCGTGAGAGTCAGTGTCTGTGGAAATTTACCCCAATGAGAGTCCGTGTCTGTGGAACTGTACCCCAGTGAGAGTTCGTGACTGTGGACTGTACCCCAGTGGGAGTCAGTGTCTGTGGAACTGTACTCCAGTGGGAGTCAGTGCCTGTGGGACTGTACCCCAGTGGGAGTCAGTGCCTGTGGAACTTTACCCCAGTGAGAGTCAGTGTCTGTGGAACTGTACCCCAGTGAGCGTCAGTGTCTGTGGAACTGTACCACAGTGAGAGTCAGTGTCTGTGGAACTGTACACCAGTGGGAGTCAGTGTCTGTGGAACTGTACCACAGTGAGAGTCAGTGCCTGTGGAATATTAACCCATTGAGAGTCAGTGTCTGTGGAACTGTACCCCATTGAGAGTCAGTGTCTGTGGAACTGTAACCCAGTGACAGTCAATGTCGGTGGAACTGTACCCCATTCAAAGTCAGTGTCTGTGGAACTGTAACCCAGTGAGAGTCAGTGTCTGTGAACTGTACCCCAGTGAGAGTCAGTGTCTGTGGAACTGTACCCCATTGAGAGTCAGTGCCCGTGGAAATGTACCCCAGTGAGAGTCCGTGTCTGTGGAACTGCAACCCAGTGAGAGTCAGTGCCTGTGGAACTGTACCCCAGTGGGTGTCAGTGACTGTGGAACTTTACCCCAGGGGGAGTCAGTGCCGTTGAGCTGTACCCCAGTGAGAGTCAGTGTCTGTGGAACTGTACTCCAGTGAGAGTCAGTGTCTGTGGAAATGTACCCCAGTGGGAGTCGGTGTCTGTGGAACTGTACCCCAGTGAGAGTAAGTGTCTGTGGAACTGTACCCCAGTGAGAGTCAATGACTGTGGAACTGTACCCCAGTGAGAGCCAGTGTCTGTGGAACTGTACCCCAGTGACAATCAGTGTCTGTGGAACTGTACCCCAGTGAGAGTCAGTGTCTATGGAACTGTACCCCAGTGAGAGTCTGTGTCTGAGGAACTGTACCCCAGTGAGAATCACTGTCTGTGGAACTGTACCCCAGTGAGAGTCAGTGTCTGTGGAACTGTACACCAGTGTGAGTCTGTGTCTGTGGAACTGTACCCAGTGAGATTCAGTGTCTGTGGAACTGTGCTCCAGTGAGAGTCTGTATCTGTGGAACTGTTCCCCAGTGAGAGTCAGTGTCTGTGGAAGTGTACTCCAGTGAGAGTCAGTGCCTGTGGAACAGTACCCCAGTGAGAGTCAGTGTCTGTGGAATTGTACCCCATTGAGAGTCAGTGTCTGTGGAACTGTAACCCAGTGAGAGTCAGTGTCGGTGGAACTGTACCCCATTCAAAGTCAGTGTCTGTGGAACTGTAACCCAGTGAGAGTCAGTGTCTGTGGAACTGTACCCCAGTGTGAGTCAGTGTCTGTGGAACTGTACCCCAGTGGGAGTCAGTGACTGTGGAAAATTACCCCAGGGGGAGTCAGTGCCGTTGAGCTGTACCCCAGTGAGAGTCAGTGTCTGTGGAACTGTACTCAGTGAGAATCAGTGACTGTGGAACTGTACCCCAGTGGGAGTCAGTGTCTGTGGAACTGTACCCCAGTGGGAGTCAGTGTCTGTGGAACTGTACCGCAATGAGAGCCAGTGTCTGTGGACCTGTTCCCCAGTGAGAGTCAGTGTCTGTGGCACTGTACCCCAGTGAGAGTCAGTGCATGTGGAACTGTACCCCAGTGAGAGTCAGTGTCTGTGGAACTGTACCCCAGTGAGAATCAGTGTCTGTGGAACTGTACCCCAGTGAGAGTCAGTGCCTGTGGAACTGTACCCCAGTGAGTCAGTTTCTGTGGAAATGTACACCAGCGAGAGTCAGTGTCTATGGAACTGTACCCCAGCGAGAGTCCGTGTCTGTGGAACTGTACCCCAGTGAGAATCAGTGTCTGTGGAACTGTACCCCAGTGAGAGTCACTGTCTGTGGAACTGTACACCAGTGTGAGTCAGTGCCTGTGGAATTGTACCCCAGTGAGAATCAGTGTCTGTGGAACTGTACCCCCGTGAGAGTCAGTGCCTGTGGAACTGTACCCCAGTGAGAGTCAGTATCTGTGGAACTGTACCCAGTGAGAGTCAGTGTCTGTGGAACTGTACCCCAGTGAGAGTCAGTGTCTGTGGAACTGTACCACAGTGGGAGTCAGTGTCTGTGGAACTGTACTCCAGTGAGAGTCAGCGTCTGTGGAACTGTACCCCAGTGAGAGTCAGTGTCTGTGGAACTGTACCCAGTGAGAGTCAGTGTCTGTGGAACTGTACCCCAGTAAGAGTCAGTATCTGTGGAACTGTACGCCAGTGAGAGTCATTGTCTGTGGAATTGTACCCCAGTGGGAGTCAGTGCCTGTGGAACTGTACCCCAGTGAGAGTCAGTGTGTGTGGAAATTTACCCCAATGAGAGTCCGTGTCTGTGGAACTGTACCCCAGTGAGAGTCAGTGCCTGTGGAACTGTACTCCAGTGGGAGTCAGTGCCTGTGGAACTGTACCCCATTCAAAGTCAGTGTCTGTGGAACTGTAACCCAGTGAGAGTCAGTGTCTGTGGAACTGTACCCCAGTGTGAGTCAGTGTCTGTGGAACTGTACCCCATTGAGAGTCAGTGCCCGTGGAAATGTACCCCAGTGAGAGTCAGTGCCTGTGGAAATGTACCCCAGTGAGAGTCCGTGCCTGTGGAACTGTACCCCAGTGAGAGTCAGTGCCTGTGGAACTGTACCCTAGTGGGAGTCAGTGACTGTGGAACTTTACCCCAGGGGGAGTCAGTGCCGTTGAGCTGTACCCCAGTGAGAGTCAGTGTCTGTGGAACTGTACCCAGTGAGATTCACTGTCTGTGGAACTGTACCCCAGTGAGAGTCAGTATCTGTGGAACTGTACCCCAGTGAGAGTCATTGTCTGTGGAACTGTACCCCAGTGGGAGTCAGTGCCTGTGGAACTGTACCCCAGTGAGAGTCAGTGTCTGTGGAACTGTACCCCTGTGAGAATCAGTGTCTGTGGAACTGTACCCCAGTGAGAGTCAGTGTCTGTGGAACTGTACCCCAATGAGAGTCAGTGCCTGTGCAATTGTACCACCGTGAGATTCAGTATCTGTGGAACTGTACCCCAGTGAGAGTCAGTGCCTGTGGAACTGTACCCCAGTGAGAGTCAGTGTCTGTGGAACTGTACCACAGTGGGAGTCAGTGTCTGTGGAACTGTACTCCAGTGAGAGTCATTGTCTGTGGAATTGTAACCCAGCGGGAGTCTGTGCCTGTGGAATTGTACCCCAGTGAGAGTCAGTGTCTGTGGAACTGTACCCCAGTGAGAGTCAGTGCCTGTGGATCAGTAACCCATTGAGAGTCAGTGTCTGTGGAACTGTACCCCATTGAGAGTCAGTGTCTGTGGAACTGTAAACCAGTGAGAGTCAGTGTCGGTGGAACTGTACCCCATTCAAAGTCAGTGTCTGTGGAACTGTAACCCAGTGAGAGTCAGTGTCTGTGGAACTGTACCCAAGTGAGAGTCAGTGTCTGTGGAACTGTACCCCATTGAGAGTCACTGCCCGTAGAAATGTACTCCAGTGAGAGTCAGTGCCTGTGGAACTGTACCCCATTGAGAGTCAGTGTCTGTGGAATTGTACCCCATTGAGAGTCAGTGTCTGTGGAACTGTAACCCAGTGTGAGTCAGTGTCGGTGGAACTGTACCCCATTCAAAGTCAGTGTCTGTGGAACTGTAACCCAGTGAGAGTCAGTGTCTGTGGAACTGTACCCCAGTGTGAGTCAGTGTCTGTGGAACTGTACCCCAGTGGGAGTCAGTGACTGTGGAAAATTACCCCAGGGGGAGTCAGTGCCGTTGAGCTGTACCCCAGTGAGAGTCAGTGTCTGTGGAACTGTACTCAGTGAGAATCAGTGACTGTGGAACTGTACCCCAGTGGGAGTCAGTGTCTGTGGAACTGTACCCCAGTGGGAGTCAGTGTCTGTGGAACTGTACCGCAATGAGAGCCAGTGTCTGTGGACCTGTTCCCCAGTGAGAGTCAGTGTCTGTGGCACTGTACCCCAGTGAGAGTCAGTGCATGTGGAACTGTACCCCAGTGAGAGTCAGTGTCTGTGGAACTGTACCCCAGTGAGAATCAGTGTCTGTGGAACTGTACCCCAGTGAGAGTCAGTGCCTGTGGAACTGTACCCCAGTGAGTCAGTTTCTGTGGAAATGTACACCAGCGAGAGTCAGTGTCTATGGAACTGTACCCCAGCGAGAGTCCGTGTCTGTGGAACTGTACCCCAGTGAGAATCAGTGTCTGTGGAACTGTACCCCAGTGAGAGTCACTGTCTGTGGAACTGTACACCAGTGTGAGTCAGTGCCTGTGGAATTGTACCCCAGTGAGAATCAGTGTCTGTGGAACTGTACCCCCGTGAGAGTCAGTGCCTGTGGAACTGTACCCCAGTGAGAGTCAGTATCTGTGGAACTGTACCCAGTGAGAGTCAGTGTCTGTGGAACTGTACCCCAGTGAGAGTCAGTGTCTGTGGAACTGTACCACAGTGGGAGTCAGTGTCTGTGGAACTGTACTCCAGTGAGAGTCAGCGTCTGTGGAACTGTACCCCAGTGAGAGTCAGTGTCTGTGGAACTGTACCCAGTGAGAGTCAGTGTCTGTGGAACTGTACCCCAGTAAGAGTCAGTATCTGTGGAACTGTACGCCAGTGAGAGTCATTGTCTGTGGAATTGTACCCCAGTGGGAGTCAGTGCCTGTGGAACTGTACCCCAGTGAGAGTCAGTGTGTGTGGAAATTTACCCCAATGAGAGTCCGTGTCTGTGGAACTGTACCCCAGTGAGAGTCAGTGCCTGTGGAACTGTACTCCAGTGGGAGTCAGTGCCTGTGGAACTGTACCCCATTCAAAGTCAGTGTCTGTGGAACTGTAACCCAGTGAGAGTCAGTGTCTGTGGAACTGTACCCCAGTGTGAGTCAGTGTCTGTGGAACTGTACCCCATTGAGAGTCAGTGCCCGTGGAAATGTACCCCAGTGAGAGTCAGTGCCTGTGGAAATGTACCCCAGTGAGAGTCCGTGCCTGTGGAACTGTACCCCAGTGAGAGTCAGTGCCTGTGGAACTGTACCCTAGTGGGAGTCAGTGACTGTGGAACTTTACCCCAGGGGGAGTCAGTGCCGTTGAGCTGTACCCCAGTGAGAGTCAGTGTCTGTGGAACTGTACCCAGTGAGATTCACTGTCTGTGGAACTGTACCCCAGTGAGAGTCAGTATCTGTGGAACTGTACCCCAGTGAGAGTCATTGTCTGTGGAACTGTACCCCAGTGGGAGTCAGTGCCTGTGGAACTGTACCCCAGTGAGAGTCAGTGTCTGTGGAACTGTACCCCTGTGAGAATCAGTGTCTGTGGAACTGTACCCCAGTGAGAGTCAGTGTCTGTGGAACTGTACCCCAATGAGAGTCAGTGCCTGTGCAATTGTACCACCGTGAGATTCAGTATCTGTGGAACTGTACCCCAGTGAGAGTCAGTGCCTGTGGAACTGTACCCCAGTGAGAGTCAGTGTCTGTGGAACTGTACCACAGTGGGAGTCAGTGTCTGTGGAACTGTACTCCAGTGAGAGTCATTGTCTGTGGAATTGTAACCCAGCGGGAGTCTGTGCCTGTGGAACTGTACCCCAGTGAGAGTCAGTGTCTGTGGAACTGTACCCCAGTGAGAGTCAGTGCCTGTGGATCAGTAACCCATTGAGAGTCAGTGTCTGTGGAACTGTACCCCATTGAGAGTCAGTGTCTGTGGAACTGTAAACCAGTGAGAGTCAGTGTCGGTGGAACTGTACCCCATTCAAAGTCAGTGTCTGTGGAACTGTAACCCAGTGAGAGTCAGTGTCTGTGGAACTGTACCCAAGTGAGAGTCAGTGTCTGTGGAACTGTACCCCATTGAGAGTCACTGCCCGTAGAAATGTACCCCAGTGAGAGTCAGTGTCTGTGGAACTGTACCCCAGTGAGAGTCAGTGACTGTGAAACTTTACCCCAGGGGGAGTCAGTGCCGTTGAGCTGTACCTCAGTGAGAGTCAGCATCTGTGGAACTGTACTGCATTGAGAGTCAGTGTCTGTGGAACTGTACCCCAGTGGGAGTCAGTGTCTGTGGAACTGTACCCCAGTGATAGTAAGTGTCTGTGGAACTGTACCCCAGTGAGAGTCAGTGCCTGTGGAACTGTACCCCAGTGAGAGTCAGTGTCTGTGAAACTGTACCCCAGTGAGAGTCAGTGTCTGTGGAACTGTACCCCAGTGAGAGTCAGCGTCTGTGGAACTGTACCCCAGTGAGAATCAGCGTCTGTGGAACTGTACCCCAGTGAGAGTCGGTGCCGTGGAACTGTACCCCAGTGAGAGTCAGTATCTGTGGAACTGTACCCCAGTGAGAGTCAGTGTCTGTGGAACTGTATCCCAGTGAGAGTCAGTGCCTGTGGACTGTACCCCAGTGGGAGTCAGTGTCTTTGGAACTGTACCCCAGTGAGAGTCAGTGTCTGTGGAACTGTACCCCAGTGAGATTCAGTGTCTGTGGAACTGTACCCCACTGAGAGTCAGTGTCTGTGGAACTGTAGCCAGTGAGATTCAGTGTCTGTGGAACTGTACCCCACTGAGAGTCAGTGTCTGTGGAAATGTACACCAGCGAGAGTCAGTGTCTATGGAACTGTAGCCAGTGAGATTCAGTGTCTGTGGAACTGTACCCCAGTGAGTCAGTGTCTGTGGAAATGTACACCAGCGAGAGTCAGTGCCTATGGAACTGTACCCCAGTGAGAGTCCGTGTCTGAGGAACTGTACCCCAGTGAGAATCAGTGTCTGTGGAACTGTACCCCAGCGAGAGTCAGTGTCTGTGGAACTGTACCACAGTGGGAGTCAGTGTCTGTGGAACTGTACTCCAGTGAGAGTCATTGTCTGTGGAATTGTACACCAGCGGGAGTCAGTGCTTGTGGAACTGTACCCCAGTGAGAGTCAGTGTCTGTGGAACTGTACCCCAGTGAGAGTCAGTGCCTGTGGAACTGTACCCCAGTGAGTCAGTGTCTGTGGAAATGTACACCAGCGAGAGTCAGTGTCTGTGGAACTGTACCCCAGTGAGAGTCAGTGTCTATGGAACTGTACCCCAGTGAGAGTCCGTGTCTGAGGAACTGTACCCCAGTGAGAATCAGTGTCTGTGGAACTGTACCCCAGTGAGAGTCAGTGTCTGTGGAACTGTACCCCAGTGAGAGTCAGCGTCTGTGGAACTGTACCCCAGTGAGAATCAGTGTCTGTGGAACTGTACCCCAGTTAGAGTCGGTGCCGTGGAACTGTACCCCAGTGAGAGTCAGTATCTGTGGAACTGTACCCCAGTGAGAGTCAGTGTCTGTGGAACTGTATCCCAGTGAGAGTCAGTGTCTGTGGAACTGTACCCAGTGAGAGTCAGTGTCTGTGGAACTGTACCCCAGTAAGAGTCAGTATCTGTGGAACTGTACCCCAGTGAGAGTCATTGTCTGTGGAATTGTACCCCAGTGGGTGTCAGTGCCTGTGGAACTGTACCCCCGTGAGAGTCAGTGTCTGTGGAAATTTACCCCAATGAGAGTCCGTGTCTGTGGAACTGTACCCCAGTGAGAGTCCGTGACTGTGGACTGTACCCCAGTGGGAGTCAGTGTCTGTGGAACTGTACTCCAGTGGGAGGCAGTGCCTGTGGGACTGTACCCCAGTGGGAGTCAGTGCCTGTGGAACTTTACCCCAGTGAGAGTCAGTGTCTGTGGAACTGTACCCCAGTGAGCGTCAGTGTCTGTGGAACTGTACCACAGTGAGAGTCAGTGTCTGTGGAACTGTACACCAGTGGGAGTCAGTGTCTGTGGAACTGTACCACAGTGAGAGTCAGTGCCTGTGGAATATTAACCCATTGAGAGTCAGTGTCTGTGGAACTGTATCCCATTGAGAGTCAGTGTCTGTGGAACTGTAACCCAGTGACAGTCAATGTCGGTGGAACTGTACCCCATTCAAAGTCAGTGTCTGTGGAACTGTAACCCAGTGAGAGTCAGTGTCTGTGAACTGTACCCCAGTGAGAGTCCGTGTCTGTGGAACTGCAACCCAGTGAGAGTCAGTGCCTGTGGAACTGTACCCCAGTGGGTGTCAGTGACTGTGGAACTTTACCCCAGGGGGAGTCAGTGCCGTTGAGCTGTACCCCAGTGAGAGTCAGTGTCTGTGGAACTGTACTCCAGTGAGAGTCAGTGTCTGTGGAAATGTACCCCTGTAGGAGTCGGTGTCTGTGGAACTGTACCCCAGTGAGAGCCAGTGTCTGTGGAACTGTACCCCAGTGAGAATCAGTGTCTGTGGAACTGTACCCCAGTGAGAGTCAGTGTCTATGGAACTGTACCCCAGTGAGAGTCCGTGTCTGAGGAACTGTACCCCAGTGAGAATCAGTGTCTGTGGAACTGTACCCCAGTGAGAGTCAGTGTCTGTGGAACTGTACACCAGTGTGAGTCTGTGTCTGTGGAACTGTACCCAGTGAGATTCAGTGTCTGTGGAACTGTGCTGCAGTGAGAGTCTGTATCTGTGGAACTGTACCCCAGTGAGAGTCAGTGTCTGTGGAAGTGTACTCCAGTGAGAGTCAGTGCCTGTGGAACAGTACCCCATTGAGAGTCAGTGTCTGTGGAATTGTACCCCATTGAGAGTCAGTGTCTGTGGAACTGTAACCCAGTGAGAGTCAGTGTCGGTGGAACTGAACCCCATTCAAAGTCAGTGTCTGTGGAACTGTACCCCAGTGTGAGTCAGTGTCTGTGGAACTGTACCCCAGTGGGAGTCAGTGACTGTGGAACTTTACCCCAGGGGGAGTCAGTGCCGTTGAGCTGTACCCCAGTGAGAGTCAGTGTCTGTGGAACTGTACCCCAGTGGGAGTCAGTGTCTGTGGAACTGTACCCCAGTGGGAGTCAGTGTCTGTGGACCTGTTCCCCAGTGAGAGTCAGTGTCTGTGGCACTGTACCCCAGTGAGAGTCAGTGCATGTGGAACTGTACTCCAGTGAGAGTCAGTGTCTGTGGAACTGTACCCCAGTGAGAATCAGTGTCTGTGGAACTGTACCCCAGTGAGAGTCAGTACCTGTGGAACTGTACCCCAGTGAGTCAGTTTCTGTGGAAATGTACACCAGCGAGAGTCAGTGTCTATGGAACTGTACCCCAGCGAGAGTCCGTGTCTGTGGAACTGTACCCCAGTGAGAATCAGTGTCTGTGGAACTGTACCCCAGTGAGAGTCAGTGTCTGTGGAACTGTACACCAGTGTGAGTCAGTGCCTGTGGAATTGTACCCCAGTGAGAATCAGTGTCTGTGGAACTGTACCCCAGTGAGAGTCAGTGCCTGTGGAACTGTACCCCAGTGAGAGTCAGTATCTGTGGAACTGTACCCCAGTGAGAGTCAGTGTCTGTGGAACTGTACCCCAGTGAGAGTCAGTGTCTGTGGAACTGTACCCCAGTAAGAGTCAGTATCTGTGGAACTGCACGCCAGTGAGAGTCATTGTCTGTAGAATTGTACCCCAGTGGGAGTCAGTGCCTGTGGAACTGTACCCCAGTGAGAGTCAGTGTCTGTGGAAATTTACCCCAATGAGAGTCCGTGTCTGTGGAACTGTACTCCAGTGGGAGTCAGTGCCTGTGGAACTGTACCCCAGTGAGAGTCAGTGTCGGTGGAACTGTCCCCCATTCAAAGTCAGTGTCTGTGGAACTGTAACCCAGTGAGAGTCAGTGTCTGTGGAACTGTAACCCAGTGTGAGTCAGTGTCTGTGGAACTGTACCCCATTGAGAGTCAGTGCCCGTGGAAATGTGCCCCAGTGAGAGTCAGTGCCTGTGGAAATGTACCCCAGTGAGAGTCCGTGCCTGTGGAACTGTACCCCAGTGAGAGTCAGTGCCTGTGGAACTGTACCCTAGTGGGAGTCAGTGACTGTGGAACTTTACCCCAGGGGGAGTCAGTGCCGTTGAGCTGTACCCCAGTGAGAGTCAGTGTCTGTGGAACTGTACTCCAGTGAGAGTCAGTGTCTGTGGAACTGTACCCCAGTGGGTGTCGGTGCCTGTGGAACTGTACCCCAGTGAGAGTAAGTGTCTGTGGAACTGTACCCCAGTGAGAGTCAGTGACTGTGGAACTGTACCCCAGTGAGAGTCAGTGCCTGTGGAACTGTACCCCAGTGAGAGCCAGTGTCTGTGAAACTGTACCCCAGTGAGAGTCAGTGTCTGTGGAACTGTACCCCAGTGAGAGTCACTGTGTGTGGAACTGTACTCCAGTGAGAGTCAGTGTCTGTGGAACTGTACCCCAGTGGGTGTCGGTGCCTGTGGAACTGTACCCCAGTGAGAGTAAGTGTCTGTGGAACTGTACCCCAGTGAGAGTCAGTGACTGTGGAACTGTACCCCAGTGAGAGTCAGTGCCTGTGGAACTGTACCCCAGTGAGAGCCAGTGTCTGTGAAACTGTACCCCAGTGAGAGTCAGTGTCTGTGGAACTGTACCCCAGTGAGAGTCACTGTGTGTGGAACTGTACCCCAGTGAGAATCAGTGTCTGTGGAACTGTACCCCAGTGAGAGTCAGCGCCTGTAGAACTGTACCCCAGTGAGTCAGTGTCTGTGGAAATGTACACCAGTGAGCGTCAGTGTCTGTGGAACTGTACCCCAGTGAGAGTCAGTGTCTGTGGAACTGTACCACAGTGGGAGTCAGTGTCTGTGGAACTGTACTCCAGTGAGAGTCAGCGTCTGTGGAACTGTACCCCAGTGAGAGTCAGTGTCTGTGTAACTGTACCCAGTGAGAGTCAGTGTCTGTGGAATTGTACCCCAGTAAGAGTGAGTGCCTGTGGAACTGTACCCCCGTGAGAGTCAGTGTCTGTGGAAATTTACCCCAATGAGAGTCCGTGTCTGTGGAATTTTACCCCAGTGAGAGTCAGTGCCTGTGGAACTGTACCCCAGTGGGAGTCAGTGTCTGTGGAACTATACTCCAGTGGGAGTCAGTGCCTGTGGAACTGTACCCCAGTGGGAGTCAGTGCCTGTGGAATTGTACCGCAGTGAGTGTCAGTGTCTGTGGAACTGTACCCCAGTGGGAGTCAGTGTCTGTGGAACTGTACCCCAGTGAGAGTCAGTGTCTGTGGAACTGTACCGCAGTGAGAGTCAGTGTCTGTGGAATTGTACCCCAGTGGGAGTCAGTGTCGGTGGAACTGTACCCCAGTGAGAGTCAGTGTCTGTGGAACTGTACCCCAGTGTGAGTCAGTGTCTGTGGAACTGTACCCCATTGAGAGTCAGTGCCCGTGGAAATGTACCCCAGTGAGAGTCCGTGTCTGTCGAACTGTACCCCAGTGAGAGTCAATTCCTGTGGAACTGTACCCCAGTGGGAGTCAGTGACTGTGGAACTTTACCCCAGGGGGAGTCAGTGCCGTTGAGCTGTACCCCAGTGAGAGTCAGTGTCTGTGGAACTGTACTCAGTGAGAATCAGTGCATGTGGAACTGTACCCCAGTGAGAGTCAGTGTCTGTGGAATTGTACCCCAGTGAGAGTCAGTGTCTGTGGAACTGTACCCCAGTGAGAATCAGTGTCTGTGGAACTGTACCCCAGTGAGAGTCAGTGCCTGTGGAACTGTACCCCAGTGAGTCAGTGTCTGTGGAAATGTGCACCAGCGAGAGTCAGTGTCTATGGAACTGTACCCCAGTGAGAGTCAATGACTGTGGAACTGTACCCCAGTGAGAGCCAGTGTCTGTGGAACTGTACCCCAGTGAGAATCAGTGTCTGTGGAACTGTACCCCAGTGAGAGTCAGTGTCTATGGAACTGTGCCCCAGTGAGAGTCCGTGTCTGAGGAACTGTACCCCAGTGAGAATCAGTGTCTGTGGAACTGTACCCCAGTGAGAGTCAGTGTCTGTGGAACTGTACACCAGTGTGAGTCAGTGCCTGTGGAATTGTACCCCAGTGAGAATCAGTGTCTGTGGAACTGTACCCCAGTGAGAGTCAGTGCCTGTGGAAGTGTACCCCAGTGAGAGTCAGTATCTGTGGAACTGTACCCCAGTGAGAGTCAGTGTCTGTGGAACTGTACTCAGTGAGAATCAGTGACTGTGGAACTGTACCCCAGTGGGAGTCAGTGTCTGTGGAACTGTACCCCAGTGGGAGTCAGTGTCTGTGGAACTGTACCGCAATGAGAGCCAGTGTCTGTGGACCTGTTCCCCAGTGAGAGTCAGTGTCTGTGGCACTGTGCCCCAGTGAGAGTCAGTGCATGTGGAACTGTACCCCAGTGAGAGTCAGTGTCTGTGAAACTGTACCCCAGTGAGAGTCAGTGTCTGTGGGACTGTACCCCAGTGAGAGTCAGTGTCTGTGGAACTGTACCCCAGTGAGAATCAGTGTCTGTGGAACTGTACCCCAGTGAGAGTCAGTGCCTGTGGAACTGTACCCAAGTGAGTCAGTGTCTTTGGAAATGTACACCAGTGAGAGTCAGTGTCTATGGAACTGTACCCCAGTGAGAGTCCGTGTCTGTGGAACTGTACCCCAGTGAGAATCAGTGTCTGTGGAACTGTACCCCAGTGAGAGTCAGCGTCTGTGGAACTGTACACCAGTGTGAGTCAGTGCCTGTGGAATTGTACCCCAGTGAGAATCAGTGTCTGTGGAACTGTACCCCAGTGAGAGTCAGTGCCTGTGGAACTGTACCCCAGTGAGAGTCAGTATCTGTGGAACTGTACCCCAGTGAGAGTCAGTGTCTGTGGAACTGTACCCCAGTGAGAGTCAGTGTCTGTGGAACTGTACCACAGTGGGAGTCAGTGTCTGTGGAACTGTACTCCAGTGAGAGTCAGCGTCTGTGGAACTGTACCCCAGTGAGAGTCAGTGTCTGTGGAACTGTACCCAGTGAGAGTCAGTGTCTGTGGAACTGTACCCCAGTGAGAGTCATTGTCTGTGGAATTGTACCCCAGTGGGAGTCAGTGCCTGTGGAACTGTACCCCAGTGAGAGTCAGTGTCTGTGGAAATTTACCCCAATGAGAGTCCGTGTCTGTGGAACTGTACCCCAGTGAGAGTCAGTGCCTGTGGAACTGTACTCCAGTGGGAGTCAGTGCCTGTGGAACTGTACCCCAGTGAGAGTCAGTGTCGGTGGAACTGTACCCCATTCAAAGTCAGTGTCTGTGGAACTGTAACCCAGTGAGAGTCAGTGTCTGTGGAACTGTACCCCAGTGTGAGTCAGTGTCTGTGGAACTGTACCCCATTGAGAGTCAGTGCCCGTGGAACTGTCCCCCATTCAAAGTCAGTGTCTGTGGAACTGTAACCCAGTGAGAGTCAGTGTCTGTGGAACTGTAACCCAGTGTGAGTCAGTGTCTGTGGAACTGTACCCCATTGAGAGTCAATGCCCGTGGAAATGTGCCCCAGTGAGAGTCAGTGCCTGTGGAAATGTACCCCAGTGAGAGTCCGTGCCTGTGGAACTGTACCCCAGTGAGAGTCAGTGCCTGTGGAACTGTACCCTAGTGGGAGTCAGTGACTGTGGAACTTTACCCCAGGGGGAGTCAGTGCCGTTGAGCTGTACCCCAGTGAGAGTCAGTGTCTGTGGAACTGTACTCCAGTGAGAGTCAGTGTCTGTGGAACTGTACCCCAGTGGGTGTCGGTGCCTGTGGAACTGTACCCCAGTGAGAGTAAGTGTCTGTGGAACTGTACCCCAGTGAGAGTCAGTGACTGTGGAACTGTACCCCAGTGAGAGTCAGTGCCTGTGGAACTGTACCCCAGTGAGAGCCAGTGTCTGTGAAACTGTACCCCAGTGAGAGTCAGTGTCTGTGGAACTGTACCCCAGTGAGAGTCACTGTGTGTGGAACTGTACTCCAGTGAGAGTCAGTGTCTGTGGAACTGTACCCCAGTGGGTGTCGGTGCCTGTGGAACTGTACCCCAGTGAGAGTAAGTGTCTGTGGAACTGTACCCCAGTGAGAGTCAGTGACTGTGGAACTGTACCCCAGTGAGAGTCAGTGCCTGTGGAACTGTACCCCAGTGAGAGCCAGTGTCTGTGAAACTGTACCCCAGTGAGAGTCAGTGTCTGTGGAACTGTACCCCAGTGAGAGTCACTGTGTGTGGAACTGTACCCCAGTGAGAATCAGTGTCTGTGGAACTGTACCCCAGTGAGAGTCAGCGCCTGTAGAACTGTACCCCAGTGAGTCAGTGTCTGTGGAAATGTACACCAGTGAGAGTCAGTGTCTGTGAAACTGTACACCAGTGAGAGTCAGTGCCTGTGGAACTGTACCCCAGTGAGAGTCCGTGTCTGTGGAACTGTACCCCAGTGAGAGTCCGTGTCTGTGGAACTGTACCCCAGTAAGAGTGAGTGCCTGTGGAACTGTACCCCCGTGAGAGTCAGTGTCTGTGGAAATTTACCCCAATGAGAGTCCGTGTCTGTGGAATTTTACCCCAGTGAGAGTCAGTGCCTGTGGAACTGTACCCCAGTGGGAGTCAGTGTCTGTGGAACTATACTCCAGTGGGAGTCAGTGCCTGTGGAACTGTACCCCAGTGGGAGTCAGTGCCTGTGGAATTGTACCGCAGTGAGTGTCAGTGTCTGTGGAACTGTACCCCAGTGGGAGTCAGTGTCTGTGGAACTGTACCCCAGTGAGAGTCAGTGTCTGTGGAACTGTACCGCAGTGAGAGTCAGTGTCTGTGGAATTGTACCCCAGTGGGAGTCAGTGTCGGTGGAACTGTACCCCAGTGAGAGTCAGTGTCTGTGGAACTGTACCCCAGTGTGAGTCAGTGTCTGTGGAACTGTACCCCATTGAGAGTCAGTGCCCGTGGAAATGTACCCCAGTGAGAGTCCGTGTCTGTGGAACTGTACCCCAGTGAGAGTCAATTCCTGTGGAACTGTACCCCAGTGGGAGTCAGTGACTGTGGAACTTTACCCCAGGGGGAGTCAGTGCCGTTGAGCTGTACCCCAGTGAGAGTCAGTGTCTGTGGAACTGTACTCAGTGAGAATCAGTGCATGTGGAACTGTACCCCAGTGAGAGTCAGTGTCTGTGGAATTGTACCCCAGTGAGAGTCAGTGTCTGTGGAACTGTACCCCAGTGAGAATCAGTGTCTGTGGAACTGTACCCCAGTGAGAGTCAGTGCCTGTGGAACTGTACCCCAGTGAGTCAGTGTCTGTGGAAATGTACACCAGCGAGAGTCAGTGTCTATGGAACTGTACCCCAGTGAGAGTCAATGACTGTGGAACTGTACCCCAGTGAGAGCCAGTGTCTGTGGAACTGTACCCCAGTGAGAATCAGTGTCTGTGGAACTGTACCCCAGTGAGAGTCAGTGTCTATGGAACTGTGCCCCAGTGAGAGTCCGTGTCTGAGGAACTGTACCCCAGTGAGAATCAGTGTCTGTGGAACTGTACCCCAGTGAGAGTCAGTGTCTGTGGAACTGTACACCAGTGTGAGTCAGTGCCTGTGGAATTGTACCCCAGTGAGAATCAGTGTCTGTGGAACTGTACCCCAGTGAGAGTCAGTGCCTGTGGAAGTGTACCCCAGTGAGAGTCAGTATCTGTGGAACTGTACCCCAGTGAGAGTCAGTGTCTGTGGAACTGTACTCAGTGAGAATCAGTGACTGTGGAACTGTACCCCAGTGGGAGTCAGTGTCTGTGGAACTGTACCCCAGTGGGAGTCAGTGTCTGTGGAACTGTACCGCAATGAGAGCCAGTGTCTGTGGACCTGTTCCCCAGTGAGAGTCAGTGTCTGTGGCACTGTGCCCCAGTGAGAGTCAGTGCATGTGGAACTGTACCCCAGTGAGAGTCAGTGTCTGTGAAACTGTACCCCAGTGAGAGTCAGTGTCTGTGGGACTGTACCCCAGTGAGAGTCAGTGTCTGTGGAACTGTACCCCAGTGAGAATCAGTGTCTGTGGAACTGTACCCCAGTGAGAGTCAGTGCCTGTGGAACTGTACCCAAGTGAGTCAGTGTCTTTGGAAATGTACACCAGTGAGAGTCAGTGTCTATGGAACTGTACCCCAGTGAGAGTCCGTGTCTGTGGAACTGTACCCCAGTGAGAATCAGTGTCTGTGGAACTGTACCCCAGTGAGAGTCAGCGTCTGTGGAACTGTACACCAGTGTGAGTCAGTGCCTGTGGAATTGTACCCCAGTGAGAATCAGTGTCTGTGGAACTGTACCCCAGTGAGAGTCAGTGCCTGTGGAACTGTACCCCAGTGAGAGTCAGTATCTGTGGAACTGTACCCCAGTGAGAGTCAGTGTCTGTGGAACTGTACCCCAGTGAGAGTCAGTGTCTGTGGAACTGTACCACAGTGGGAGTCAGTGTCTGTGGAACTGTACTCCAGTGAGAGTCAGCGTCTGTGGAACTGTACCCCAGTGAGAGTCAGTGTCTGTGGAACTGTACCCAGTGAGAGTCAGTGTCTGTGGAACTGTACCCCAGTGAGAGTCATTGTCTGTGGAATTGTACCCCAGTGGGAGTCAGTGCCTGTGGAACTGTACCCCAGTGAGAGTCAGTGTCTGTGGAAATTTACCCCAATGAGAGTCCGTGTCTGTGGAACTGTACCCCAGTGAGAGTCAGTGCCTGTGGAACTGTACTCCAGTGGGAGTCAGTGCCTGTGGAACTGTACCCCAGTGAGAGTCAGTGTCGGTGGAACTGTACCCCATTCAAAGTCAGTGTCTGTGGAACTGTAACCCAGTGAGAGTCAGTGTCTGTGGAACTGTACCCCAGTGTGAGTCAGTGTCTGTGGAACTGTACCCCATTGAGAGTCAGTGCCCGTGGAAATGTACCCCAGTGAGAGTCAGTGCCTGTGGAAATGTCCCCCAGTGAGAGTCCGTGCCTGTGGAACTGTACCCCAGTGAGAGTCAGTGCCTGTGGAACTGTACCCATGTGGGAGTCAGTGACTGTGGAATTTTACCCCAGGGGGAGTCAGTGCCGTTGAGCTGTACTCCAGTGAGAGTCAGTTTCTGTGGAACTGTACTCCAGTGAGAGTCAGTGTCTGTGGAACTGTACCCCAGTGGGAGTCGGTGTCTGTGGAACTGTACCCCAGTGAGAGTAAGTGTCTGTGGAACTGTAACCCAGTGAGAGTCAGTGACTGTGGAACTGTACCCCAGTGAGAGCCAGTGTCTGTGGAACTGTTCCCTAGTGAGAGTCAGTGTCTGTGGAACTGTACCCCAGTGAGAGTCAGTGCCTGTGGAACTGTACCCCAGTGAGAGTCAGTGTCTGTGGAACTGTACCCCAGTGAGAGTCACTGTGTGTGGAACTGTACCCCAGTGAGAATCAGTGTCTGTGGAACTGTACGCCAGCGAGAGTCAGTGCCTGTAGAACTGTACCCCAGTGAGTCAGTGTCTGTGGAAATGTACACCAGCGAGAGTCAGTGTCTGTGGAACTGTACCCCAGTGAGAGTCCGTGTCTGAGGAATTGTACCCCAGTGGGAATCAGTGTCTGTGGAACTGTACCCCAGTGAGAGTCAGTGCCTGTGGAAGTGTACCCCAGTGAAAGTCAGTATCTGTGGAACTGTACCCCAGTGAGCGTCAGTGTCTGTGGAACTGTACCCCAGTGAGAGTCAGTGTCTGTGGAACTGTACCACAGTGGGAGTCAGTGTCTGTGGAACTGTACTCCAGTGAGAGTCAGCGTCTGTGGAACTGTACCCCAGTGAGAGTCAGTGTCTGTGTAACTGTACCCAGTGAGAGTCAGTGTCTGTGGAATTGTACCCCAGTAAGAGTCAGTGCCTGTGGAACTGTACCCCCGTGAGAGTCAGTGTCTGTGGAAATTTACCCCAATGAGAGTCCGTGTCTGTGGAATTTTACCCCAGTGGGAGTCAGTGTCTGTGGAACTGTACTCCAGTGGGAGTCAGTGCCTGTGGAACTGTACCCCAGTGGGAGTCAGTGCCTGTGGAACTGTACCGCAGTGAGTGTCAGTGTCTGTGGAACTGTACCCCAGTGGGAGTCAGTGTCTGTGGAACTGTACCGCAGTGAGAGTCAGTGTCTGTGGAATTGTACCCCAGTGGGAGTCAGTGTCGGTGGAACTGTACCCCAGTGAGAGTCAGTGTCTGTGGAATTGTACCCCAGTGAGAGTCAGTGCTTGTGGAACTGTACCCCAGTGAGAGTCAGTGTCTGTGAAACTGTACACCAGTGAGAGTCAGTGCCTGTGGAACTGTACCCCAGTGAGAGTCCGTGTCTGTGGAACTGTACCCCAGTGAGAATCAGTGTCTGTGGAACTGTACCCCAGTGAGAGTCAGTGTTTGTGGAACTGTACCCCAGTGAGAGTCAGTGCCTGTGGAATTGTACACCCGTGAGAATCAGTATCTGTGGAACTGTACCCCAGTGAGAGTCAGTGCCTGTGGAACTGTACCCCAGTGAGAGTCAGTGTCTGTGGAACTGTACCCCAGTGAGAGTCAGTGTCTGTGGAACAGTACCCCAGTGAGAGTCAGTGTCTGTGGAACTGTACCACAGTGGGAGTCAGTGTCTGTGGAACTGTACCCAGTGAGAGTCAGTGTCTGTGGAACTGTACCCCAGTGAGAGTCAGTATCTGTGGAACAGTACCCCAGTGAGAGTCATTGTCTGTGGAATTGTACCCCAGTGGGAGACAGTGACTGTGGAACTTCACCCCAGGGGGAGTCAGTGCCGTTGAGCTGTACCCCAGTGAGAGTCAAAGTCTGTGGAACTGTACCCCAGTGGGAGTCAGTGTCTGTGGAACTGTACCCCAGTGAGAGTAAGTGTCTGTGGAACTGCACCCCAGTGAGAGTCAGTGTCTGTGGAACTGTACCCCAGTCAGAGCCAGTGTCTGTGGAACTGTTCCCCAGTGAGAGTCAGTGTCTGTGGCACTGTACCCCAGTGAGAGTCAGTGCCTGTGGAACTGTACCCAGTGGGAGTCAGTGTCTGTGGAACTGTACTCCAGTGAGAGTCAGCGTCTGTGGAACTGTACCCCACTGAGAGTCTGTCTGTGGAACTGTACCCAGTGAGATTCAGTGTCTGTGGAACTGTACCCCAGTGAGAGTCAGTATCTGTGGAACTGTAACCCAGTGAGAATCATTGTCTGTGGAACTGTACCCCAGTGGGAGTCAGTGCCTGTGGAACTGTAGCCCAGTGAGAGTCAGTGTCTGTGGAACTCTACCCCAGTGAGAGTCAGTGCCTGTGGAACAGTACCACAGTGAGAGTCAGTGTCTGTGGAACTGTACCCCAGTGAGAGTCAGTGCCTGTGGAACTGTGCCCCAGTGAGTCAGTGTCTGTGGAAATGTACCCCAGTGAGAGTCCGTGTCTGTGGAACTGTACCCCAGTGAGAATCAGTGTCTGTGGAACTGTACCGCAGTGAGAGTCAGTGCCTGTGGAACTGTACCCCAGTGAGAATCAGTGTCTGTGGAACAGTACCCCAGTGAGAGTCAGTGTCTGTGGAACTGTACCACAGTGGGAGTCAGTGTCTGTGGAACTGTACTCCAGTGAGAGTCAGCGTCTGTGGAACTGTACCCAGTGAGAGTCAGTGTCTGTGGAACTGTACCCCAGTGAGAGTCAGTGTCTGTGGAACTGTACCCCAGTGAGAGTCAGTGCCTGTGGAACAGTACCCCATTGAGAGTCAGTGTCTGTGGAACTGTACCCCATTGAGAGTCAGTGTCTGTGGAACTGTAACCCAGTGAGAGTCAGTGTCGGTGGAACTGTGCCCCATTCAAAGTCAGTGTCTGTGGAACTGCACCCCAGTGAGCGTCAGTGCCTGTGGAACTGTACCCCAGTGGGAGTCAGTGACTGTGGAACTTTACCCCAGGGGGAGTCAGTGCCATTGAGCTGTACCCCAGCGAGAGTCAGTGTCTGTGGAACTGTACTCCAGTGAGAGTCAGTGTCTGTGGAACTGCACCCCAGTGGGAGTCAGTGTCGGTGGAACTGTACCCCAGTGAGAGTAAGTGTCTGTGGAACTGTACACCAGTGAGAGTCAGTGTCTGTGGAACTGTACCCCAGTGAGAGCCAGTGTCTGTGCAACTGTACCCCAGTGAGAATCAGTGTCTGTGGAACTGTACCACAGTGAGAGTCAGTGTCTGTGGAACTGTGCACCAGTGAGAGTCAGTATCTGTGGAACTGTACCACAGTGGGAGCCAGTGTCGGTGGAACTGTACTCCAGTGAGAGTCAGCGTCTGTGGAACTGTACCCCAGTGAGAGTCAGTGTCTGTGGAACTGTACCCCAGTGAGAGTCCGTGTCTGTGGAACTCTACCCCAGTAAGAGTCAGTATCTGTGGAACTGTACCCCAGTGGGAGTCAGTGACTGTGGAACTTTACCCCATGGGGAGTCCGTGCCGTTGAGCTGTACCCCAGTGAGAGTCAGTGTCTGTGGAACTGTACTCCAGTGAGAGTCAGTGTCTGTGGAACTGTACCCCAGTGGGAGTCAGTGTCTGTGGAACTGTACCCCAGTGAGAGTAAGTGTCTGTGGAACTGTACCCCAGTGAGAGTCAGTGTCTGTGGAAATGTACCCCAGTGAGAGCCAGTGTCTGTGGAACTGTTCCCCAGTGAGAGTCAGTATCTGTGGAACTGTACCCCAGTGAGAGTCAGTGCCTGTGGAACTGTACCCCAGTGAGAGACAGTGTCTGTGAAAATGTACCCCAGTGAGAGTCAGTGCCTGTGGAACTGTACCCCAGTGAGTCAGTGTCTGTGGAAATGTACACCAGCGAGAGTCAGTGTCTATGGAACTGTACCCCAGTGAGAGTCCGTGTCTGTGGAACTGTACCCCAGTGAGAATCAGTGTCTGTGGAACTGTACCCCAGTGAGAGTCAGTATCTGTGGAACTGTACCCCAGTGAGAGTCAGTGTCTGTGGAACAGTACCCCAGTGAGAGTCAGCGTCTGTGGAACTGTACCCCAGTGAGAGTCAGTGTCTGTGGAACTGTACCCCAGTGAGAGTCAGTGTCTGTGGAACTGTACCCCAGTGAGAGTCAGTGCCTGTGGAACAGTACCCCATTGAGAGTCAGTGTCTGTGGAACTGTAACCCAGTGAGAGTCAGTGTCGGTGGAACTGTGCCCCATTCAAAGTCAGTGTCTGTGGAACTGTAACCCAGTGAGAGTCAGTGTCTGTGGAACTGTACCCGAGTGAGAGTCCGTGTATGTGGAACTGCACCCCTGTGAGAGTCAGTGCCTGTGGAACTGTACCCCAGTGGGAGTCAGTGACTGTGGAACTTTACCCCAGGGGGAGTCAGTGCCGTTGAGATGTACCCCAGTGAGAGTCAGTGTCTGTGGAACTGTACTCCAGTGAGAGTCAGTGTCTGTGGAACTGTACCCCAGTGGGAGTCAGTGTCTGTCGAACTGTACCCCAGTGAGAGTAAGTGTCTGTGGAACTGTACACCAGTGAGAGTCAGTGTCTGTGGAACTGTGCCCCAGTGAGAGCCAGTGTCTGTGGAACTGTTCCCCAGTGAGAATCAGTGTCTGTGGAACAGTACCCCAGTGAGAGTCCGTGTCTGTGCAACTGTACCCCAGTGAGAATCAGTGTCTGTGGAACTGTACCCCAGTGAGAGTCAGTGTCTGTGGAACTGTACACCAGTGTGAGTCAGTGCCTGTGGAATTGTACCCCAGTGAGAATCAGTGTCTGTGGAACTGTACCCCAGTTAGAGTCAGTGCCTGTGGAACTGTACCCCAGTGAGAGTCAGTATCTGTGGAACTGTACCACAGTGGGAGCCAGTGTCTGTGGAACTGTACTCCAGTGAGAGTCAGCGTCTGTGGAACTGTCCCCCAGTGAGAGTCTTTGCCTGTGGAATTGTACCCCAGTGTGAGTCAGTGCCTGTGGAACTGTACCCCCGTGAGAGTCAGTGTCTGTGGAAATTTACCCCAATGAGAGTCCGTGTCTGTGGAACTGTACCCCAGTGAGAGTCAGTGCCTGTGGAACTGTACCCCAATGAGAGTCCGTGTCTGTGGAACTGTACCCCAGTGGGAGTCAGTGTCTGTGGAACTGTACCCCAGTGGGAGTCAGTGCCTGTGGAACTGTACCCCAGTGAGAGTGAGTGTCTGTGGAACTGTACCCCAGTGAGAGTCAGTGTCTGTGGAACTGTACCCCAGTGAGAGTCAGTGTCTGTGGAACTGTACCCCAGTGAGAGTCCATGTCTGTGGAACTGTACCCCAGTGAGAGTCAGTGTCTGTGGAACTGTACCCCAATGGGAGTCAGTGTCTGTGGAACTGTACTCCAGTGGGAGTCAGTGCCTGTGGAACTGTGCCACAGTGGGAGTCATTGTCTGTGGAACTGTACCCCAGTGGGAGTCAGTGCCGTTGAGCTGTACCCCAGTGAGAGTCAGTGTCTGTGGAACTGTACTCCAGTGAGAGTGCGTCTGTGGAACTGTACCCCAGTGGGATTCAGTGTCTGTGGAACTGTACCCCAGTGAGAGTCAGTGTCTGTGGAACTGTACCCCAGTGAGAGTCAGTGTCTGTGGAACTGTACTCCAGTGAGAGTCAGCGTCTGTGGAACTGTACCCCAGTGAGAGTCAGTGTCTGTGGAACTGTACCCAGTGAGAGTCAGTGTCTGTGGAACTGTACCACAGTAAGAGTCAGTATCTGTGGAACTGTATGCCAGTGAGAGTCATTGTCTGTGGAATTGTACCCCAGTGGGAGTCAGTGCCTGTGGAACTGTACACCGGTGAGAGTCAGTGTCTGTGGAAATTTACCCCAATGAGCGTCCGTGTCTGTGGAACTGTACCCCAGTGAGAGTCAGTGCCTGTGGAACTGTACCGCAGTGGGGGTCAGTGCCTGTGGAACTGTACTCCAGTGGGAGTCAGTGCCTGTGGAACTGTACCCCAGTGGGAGTCAGTGCCGGTGGAACTTTACCTCATTGAGAGTCAGTGTCCGTAGAAATGTACCCCAGTGAGAGTCAGTGTCTGTGGAACTGTACCCCAGTGAGAGTCCATGTCTGTGGAACTGTACCCCAGTGAGAGTCAGTGTCTGTGGAACTGTACCCCAATGGGAGTCAGTGCCTGTGGAACTGTACTCCAGTGGGAGTCAGTGCCTGTGGAACTGTACCCCAGTGGGAGTCAGTGTCTGTGGAACTGTACCCCAGTGAGAGTCAGTGCCTGTGGAACTGTGCCACAGTGGGAGTCAGTGTCTGTGGAACTGTACCCCAGTGGGATTCAGTGCCGTTGAGCTGTACCCCAGTGAGAGTCAGTGTCTGTGGAACTGTACTCCAGTGAGAGTCAGTGTCTGTGGAACTGTACCCCAGTGGGATTCAGCGTCTGTGGAACTGTACTCCAGTGAGAGTAAGTGTCTGTGGAACTGTACCCCAGTGAGAGTCCATGTCTGTGGAACTGTACCCCAGTGAGAGTCAGTGTCTGTGGAACTGTACCCCAATGGGAGTCAGTGCCTGTGGAACTGTACTCCAGTGGGAGTCAGTGCCTGTGGAAGTGTACCCCAGTGGGAGTCAGTGTCTGTGGAACAGTACCCCAGTGAGAGTCAGTGCCTGTGGAACTGTGCCACAGTGGGAGTCAGTGTCTGTGGAACTGTACCCCAGTGGGATTCAGTGCCGTTGAGCTGTACCCCAGTGAGAGTCAGTGTCTGTGGAACTGTACTCCAGTGAGAGTAAGTGTCTGTGGAACTGTACCCCAGTGAGAGTCAGTGTCTGTGGAACTGTACCCCAGTGAGAGCCAGTGTCAGTGGAACTGTACCCCAGTGAGAGTCAGTGTCTGTGGCACTGTACCCCAGTGAGAGTCAGTGCTTGTGGAATTGTACCCCAGTGAGAGTCAGTGTCTGTGAAACTGTACACCAGTGAGAGTCAGTGCCTGTGGAACTGTACCCCAGTGAGAGTCCGTGTCTGTGGAACTGTACCCCAGTGAGAGTCAGTGCCTGTGGAACTGTACCCAGGTGAGAGTCAGTGTCTGTGGAACTGTACCCCAGTGAGAGACAGTGTCTGTGGAACAGTACCCCAGTGAGAGTCAGTGTCTGTGGAACTGTACCACAGTGGGAGTCAGTGTCTGTGGAACTGTACTCCAGTGAGAGTCAGCGTCTGTGGAACTGTACCCCAGTGAGAGTCAGTGTCTGTGGAACTGTACCCAGTGAGAGCCAGTGTCTGTGGAACTGTTCCCCAGTGAGAGTCAGTGTCTGTGGCACTGTACCCCAGTGAGAGTCAGTGCCTGTGGAACTGTACCCCAGTGAGAGTCAGTGTCTGTGAATCTGTACCCCAGTGAGAGTCAGTATCTGTGGAACTGTACCCCAGTGAGAGTCAGTGTCTGTGGAACTGTACCCCAGTGAGTATCAGTGTCTGTGGAACTGTACCCCAGTGAGAGTCAGTGTCAGTGGAACTGTACCGCAGTGAGAGTCAGTGTCTGTGGAACTGTACCCAGTGGGAGTCAGTGTCTGTGGAACTGTACTCCAGTGAGAGTCAGCGTCTGTGGAACTGTACCCCACTGAGAGTCTGTCTGTGGAACTGTACCCAGTGAGATTCAGTGTCTGTGGAACTGTACCCCAGTGAGAGTCAGTATCTGTGGAACTGTAACCCAGTGAGAATCATTGTCTGTGGAACTGTACCCCAGTGGGAGTCAGTGCCTGTGGAACTGTAGCCCAGTGAGAGTCAGTGTCTGTGGAACTCTACCCCAGTGAGAGTCAGTGCCTGTGGAACAGTACCACAGTGAGAGTCAGTGTCTGTGGAACTGTACCCCAGTGAGAGTCAGTGCCTGTGGAACTGTGCCCCAGTGAGTCAGTGTCTGTGGAAATGTACACCAGCGAGAGTCAGTGTCTATGGAACTGTACCCCAGTGAGAGTCCGTGTCTGTGGAACTGTACCCCAGTGAGAATCAGTGTCTGTGGAACTGTACCGCAGTGAGAGTCAGTGCCTGTGGAACTGTACCCCAGTGAGAATCAGTGTCTGTGGAACAGTACCCCAGTGAGAGTCAGTGTCTGTGGAACTGTACCACAGTGGGAGTCAGTGTCTGTGGAACGGTACTCCAGTGAGAGTCAGCGTCTGTGGAACTGTACCCAGTGAGAGTCAGTATCTGTGGAACTGTACCCCAGTGAGAGTCAGTGTCTGTGGAACTGTACCCCAGTGAGAGTCAGTGCCTGTGGAAGAGTACCCCATTGAGAGTCAGTGTCTGTGGAACTGTACCCCATTGAGAGTCAGTGTCTGTGGAACTGTAACCCAGTGAGAGTCAGTGTCGGTGGAACTGTGCCCCATTCAAAGTCAGTGTCTGTGGAACTGCACCCCAGTGAGAGTCAGTGCCTGTGGAACTGTACCCCAGTGGGAGTCAGTGACTGTGGAACTTTACCCCAGGGGGAGTCAGTGCCATTGAGCTGTACCCCAGTGAGAGTCAGTGTCTGTGGAACTGTACTCCAGTGAGAGTCAGTGTCTGTGGAACTGTACCCCAGTGGGAGTCAGTGTCTGTGGAACTGTACCCCAGTGAGAGTAAGTGTCTGTGGAACTGTACACCAGTGAGAGTCAGTGTCTGTGGAACTGTACCCCAGTGAGAGTCAGTGCCTGTGGAACAGTACCCCAGTGAGAGTCAGTATCTGTGGAACTGTACCATAGTGGGAGCCAGTGTCTGTGGAACTGTACTCCAGTGAGAGTCAGCGTCTGTGGAACTGTACCCCAGTGAGAGTCAGTGTCTGTGGAACTGTACCCCAGTGAGAGTCCGTGTCTGTGGAACTCTACCCCAGTAAGAGTCAGTATCTGTGGAACTGTACCCCAGTGGGAGTCAGTGACTGTGGAACTTTACCCCATGGGGAGTCCGTGCCGTTGAGCTGTACCCCAGTGAGAGTCAGTGTCTGTGGAACTGTACTCCAGTGAGAGTCAGTGTCTGTGGAACTGTACTCCAGTGAGAGTCACTGCCTGTGGAACTGTACCCCAATGAGAGTCCGTGTCTGTGGAACTGTACCCCAGTGGGAGTCAGTGTCTGTGGAACTGTACCCCAGTGGGAGTCAGTGCCTGTGGAACTGTACCCCAGTGAGAGCCAGTGTCTGTGCAACTGTACCCCAGTGAGAGTCAGTGTCTGTGGAACTGTACCCCAGTGAGAGTCAGTGTCTGTGGAACTGTACCCCAGTGAGAGTCCATGTCTGTGGAACTGTACCCCAGTGAGAGTCAGTGTCTGTGGAACTGTACCCCAATGGGAGTCAGTGTCTGTGGAACTGTACTCCAGTGGGAGTCAGTGCCTGTGGAACTGTGCCACAGTGGGAGTCATTGTCTGTGGAACTGTACCCCAGTGGGAGTCAGTGCCGTTGAGCTGTACCCCAGTGAGAGTCAGTGTCTGTGGAACTGTACTCCAGTGAGAGTGTGTCTGTGGAACTGTACCCCAGTGGGAGTCAGTGCCGTTGAGCTGTACTCCAGTGAGAGTCAGCGTCTGTGGAACTGTACCCCAGTGAGAGTCAGTGTCTGTGGAACTGTACCCAGTGAGAGTCAGTGTCTGTGGAACTGTACCACAGTAAGAGTCAGTATCTGTGGAACTGTATGCCAGTGAGAGTCATTGTCTGTGGAATTGTACCCCAGTGGGAGTCAGTGCCTGTGGAACTGTACCCCGGTGAGAGTCAGTGTCTGTGGAAATTTACCCCAATGAGCGTCCGTGTCTGTGGAACTCTACCCCAGTGAGAGTCAGTGCCTGTGGAACTGTACCCCAGTGGGGGTCAGTGCCTGTGGAACTGTACTCCAGTGGGAGTCAGTGCCTGTGGAACTGTACCCCAGTGGGAGTCAGTGCCGGTGGAACTTTAGCTCTTTGAGAGTCAGTGCCCGTAGAAATGTACCCCAGTGAGAGTCAGTGTCTGTGGAACTGTACCCCAGTGAGAGTCCATGTCTGTGGAACTGTACCCCAGTGAGAGTCAGTGTCTCTGGAACTGTACTCCAGTGGGAGTCAGTGCCTGTGGAACTGTACTCCAGTGGGAGTCAGTGCCTGAGGAACTGTACCCCAGTGGGAGTCAGTGTCTGTGGAACTGTACCCCAGTGAGAGTCAGTGCCTGTGGAACTGTGCCACAGTGGGAGTCAGTGTCTGTGGAACTGTACCCCAGTGGGAGTCAGTGCCGTTGAGCTGTACCCCAGTGAGAGTCAGTGTCTGTGGAACTGTACTCCAGTGAGAGTCAGTGTCTGTGGAACTGTACCCCAGTGGGATTCAGCGTCTGTGGAACTGTACCCCAGTGAGAGTAAGTGTCTGTGGAACTGTACCCCAGTGAGAGTCAGTGTCTGTGGAACTGTACCCCAGTGAGAGCCAGTGTCAGTGGAACTGTACCCCAGTGAGAGTCAGTGTCTGTGGCACTGTACCCCAGTGAGAGTCAGTGCTTGTGGAATTGTACCCCAGTGAGAGTCAGTGTCTGTGAAACTGTTCCCCAGTGAGAGTCAGTGCCTGTGGAACTGTACCCCAGTGAGAGTCCGTGTCTGTGGAACTGTACCCCAGTGAGAGTCAGTGCCTGTGGAACTGTACCCAGGTGAGAGTCAGTGTCTGTGGAACTGTACCCCAGTGAGAGTCAGTGTCTGTGGAACAGTACCCCAGTGAGAGTCAGTGTCTGTGGAACTGTACCACAGTGGGAGTCAGTGTCTGTGGAACTGTATTCCAGTGAGAGTCAGCGTCTGTGGAACTGTACCCCAGTGAGAGTCAGTGTCTGTGGAACTGCACCCAGTGAGAGTCAGTGTCTGTGGAACTGTACCCCAGTGAGAGTCAGTATCTGTGGAACAGTACACCAGTGAGAGTCATTGTCTGTGGAATTGTACCCCAGTGGGAGTCAGTGACTGTGGAACTTCACCCCAGGGGGAGTCAGTGCCGTTGAGCTGTACCCCAGTGAGAGTCAGAGTCTGTGGAACTGTACCCCAGTGGGAGTCAGTGTCTGTGGAACTGTACCCCAGTGAGAGTAAGTGTCTGTGGAACTGCACCCCAGTGAGAGTCAGTGTCTGTGGAACTGTACCCCAGTCAGAGCCAATGTCTGTGGAACTGTTCCCCAGTGAGAGTCAGTGTCTGTGGCACTGTACCCCAGTGAGAGTCAGTGCCTGTGGAACTGTACCCCAGTGAGAGTCAGTGTCTGTGGAACTGTACCCCAGTGAGAGTCAGTGTCAGTGGAACTGTACCGCAGTGAGAGTCAGTGTCTGTGGAACTGTACCCAGTGGGAGTCAGTGTCTGTGGAACTGTACTCCAGTGAGAGTCAGCGTCTGTGGAACTGTACCCCACTGAGAGTCTGTCTGTGGAACTGTACCCAGTGAGATTCAGTGTCTGTGGAACTGTACCCCAGTGAGAGTCAGTATCTGTGGAACAGTAACCCAGTGAGAATCATTGTCTGTGGAACTGTACCCCAGTGGGAGTCAGTGCCTGTGGAACTGTAGCCCAGTGAGAGTCAGTGTCTGTGGAACTCTACCCCAGTGAGAGTCAGTGCCTGTGGAACAGTACCACAGTGAGAGTCAGTGTCTGTGGAACTGTACCCCAGTGAGAGTCAGTGCCTGTGGAACTGTGCCCCAGTGAGTCAGTGTCTGTGGAAATGTACACCAGCGAGAGTCAGTGTCTATGGAACTGTACCCCAGTGAGAGTCCGTGTCTGTGGAACTGTACCCCAGTGAGAATCAGTGTCTGTGGAACTGTACCGCAGTGAGAGTCAGTGCCTGTGGAACTGTACCCCAGTGAGAATCAGTGTCTGTGGAACAGTACCCCAGTGAGAGTCAGTGTCTGTGGAACTGTACCACAGTGGGAGTCAGTGTCTGTGGAACTGTACCCCAGGGAGAGTCAGTGCCTGTGGAACAGTACCCCATTGAGAGTCAGTGTCTGTGGAACTGTACCGCATTGAGAGTCAGTGTCTGTGGAACTGTAACCCAGTGAGAGTCAGTGTCGGTGGAACTGTGCCCCATTCAAAGTCAGTGTCATTGGAACTGCACCCCAGTGAGAGTCAGTGCCTGTGGAACTGTACCCCAGTGGGAGTCAGTGACTGTGGAACTTTACCCCAGGGGGAGTCAGTGCCATTGAGCTGTACCCCAGTGAGAGTCAGTGTCTGTGGAACTGTACTCCAGTGAGAGTCAGTGTCTGTGGAACTGTACCCCAGTGGGAGTCAGTGTCTGTGGAACTGTACCCCAATGAGAGTCCGTGTCTGTGGAACTGTACCCCAGTGAGAGTCAGTGTCTGTGAAACTGTACCCGAGTGAGAGTCAGTGTCTATGGAACTGTACACCAGTGAGAGTCAGTATCTGTGGAACTGTACCCCAGTGAGAGTCATTGTCTGTGGAATTGTACCCCAGTGGGAGTCAGTGTCTGTGGAACTGTACCCCAGTGAGAGTCAGTGTCTGTGGAACTGTACCCCAGTCCGAGCCAGTGTCTGTGGAACTGTTCCCCAGTGAGAGTCAGTGTCTGTGGCACTGTACCCCAGTGAGAGTCAGTGCCTGTGGAACTGTACCCCAGTGAGAGTCAGTGTCTGTGAAACTGTACCCCAGTGAGAGTCAGTGTCTGTGGAACTGTACCCCAGTGAGAGTCAGTGTCTGTGGAACTGTACCCCAGTGAGAATCAGTGTCTGTGGAACTGTACCCCAGTGAGAGTCAGTGTCTGTGGAACTGTACCCCAGTGAGAGTCAGTGTCTGTGGAACTGTACCCCAGTGAGAGTCATTGTCTGTGGAATTGTACCCCAGTGGGAATCAGTGACTGTGGAACTTCACCCCAGGGGGAGTCAGTGCCGTTGAGCTGTACCCCAGTGAGAGTCAGAGTCTGTGGAACTGTACCCCAGTGGGAGTCAGTGTCTGTGGAACTGTACCCCAGTGAGAGTAAGTGTCTGTGGAACTGCACCCCAGTGAGAGTCAGTGTCTGTGGAACTGGACCCCAGTCAGAGCCAGTGTCTGTGGAACTGTTCCCCAGTGAGAGTCAGTGTCTGTGGCACTGTACCCCAGTGAGAGTCAGTGCCTGTGGAACTGTACCCCAGTGAGAGTCAGTGTCTGTGAAACTGTACCCCAGTGAGAGTCAGTATCTGTGGAACTGTACCCCAGTGAGAGTCAGTGTCTGTGGAACTGTACCCCAGTGAGAATCAGTGTCTGTGGAACTGTACCCCAGTGAGAGTCAGTGTCAGTGGAACTGTACCGCAGTGAGAGTCAGCGTCTGTGGAACTGTACCCCACTGAGAGTCTGTCTGTGGAACTGTACCCAGTGAGATTCAGTGTCTGTGGAACTGTACCCCAGTGAGAGTCAGTATCTGTGGAACTGTAACCCAGTGAGAATCATTGTCTGTGGAACTGTACCCCAGTGAGAGTCAGTGCCTGTGGAACTGTAGCCCAGTGAGAGTCAGTGTCTGTGGAACACTACCCCAGTGAGAGTCAGTGCCTGTGGAACAGTACCACAGTGAGAGTCAGTGTCTGTGGAACTGTACCCCAGTGAGAGTCAGTGCCTGTGGAACTGTGCCCCAGTGAGTCAGTGTCTGTGGAAATGTACACCAGCGAGAGTCAGTGTCTATGGAACTGTACCCCAGTGAGAGTCCGTGTCTGTGGAACTGTACCCCAGTGAGAATCAGTGTCTGTGGAACTGTACCGCAGTGAGAGTCAGTGCCTGTGCAACTGTACCCCAGTGAGAGTCAGTGTCTGTGGAACTGTACCACAGTGGGAGTCAGTGTCTGTGGAACTGTACTCCAGTGAGAGTCAGCGTCTGTGGAACTGTACCCAGTGAGAGTCAGTGTCTGTGGAACTGTACCCCAGTGAGAGTCAGTGTCTGTGGAACTGTAACCCAGTGAGAGTCAGTGTCGGTGGAACTGTGCCCCATTCAAAGTCAGTGTCTGTGGAACTGCACCCCAGTGAGAGTCAGTGCCTGTGGAACTTTACCCCAGGGGGAGTCAGTGCCATTGAGCTGTACCCCAGTGAGAGTCAGTGTCTGTGGAACTGTACTCCAGTGAGAGTCAGTGTCTGTGGAACTGTACCCCAGTGGGAGTCAGTGTCTGTGGAACTGTACCCCAGTGAGAGTAAGTGTCTGTGGAACTGTACACCAGTGAGAGTCAGTGTCTGTGGAACTGTACCCCAGTGAGAGCCAGTGTCTGTGCAACTGTACCCCAGTGAGAATCAGTGTCTGTGGAACTGTACCACAGTGAGAGTCAGTGTCTGTGGAACTGTACACCAGTGTGAGTCAGTGCCTGTGGAATTGTACCCCAGTGAGAATCAGTGTCTGTGGAAATGTACCCCAGTGAGAGTCAGTGCCTGTGGAACAGTACCCCAGTGAGAGTCAGTATCTGTGGAACTGTACCACAGTGGGAGCCAGTGTCTGTGGAACTGTACTCCAGTGAGAGTCAGCGTCTGTGGAACTGTACCCCAGTGAGAGTCAGTGTCTGTGGAACTGTACCCCAGTGAGAGTCCGTGTCTGTGGAACTCTACCCCAGTAAGAGTCAGTATCTGTGGCACTGTACCCCAGTGGGAGTCAGTGACTGTGGAACTTTACCCCATGGGGAGTCCGTGCCGTTGAGCTGTACCCCAGTGAGAGTCAGTGTCTGTGGAACTGTACTCCAGTGAGAGTCAGTGTCTGTGGAACTGTACCCCAGTGGGAGTCAGTGTCTGTGGAACTGTACCCCAGTGAGAGTAAGTGTCTGTGGAACTGTACCCCAGTGAGAGTCAGTGTCTGTGGAAATGTACCCCAGTGAGAGCCAGTGTCTGTGGAACTGTTCCCCAGTGAGAGTCAGTATCTGTGGAACTGTACCCCAGTGAGAGTCAGTGCCTGTGGAACTGTACCCCAGTGAGAGACAGTGTCTGTGGAACTGTACCCCAATGAGTCAGTGTCTGTGGAAATGTACACCAGCGAGAGTCAGTGTCTATGGAACTGTACCCCAGTGAGAGTCCGTGTCTGTGGAACTGTACCCCAGTGAGAGTCAGTGCCTGTGGAACTGTACCCCAGTGAGAGTCAGTGTCTGTGAAACTGTACCCCAGTGAGAGTCAGTGTCTGTGGAACTGTACCCCAGTGAGAGTCAGTGTCTGTGGAACTGTACCCCAGTGAGAATCAGTGTCTGTGGAACTGTACCCCAGTGAGAGTCAGTGTCTGTGGAACTGTACCCCAGTGAGAGTCAGTGTCTGTGGAACTGTACCCCAGTGAGAGTCATTGTCTGTGGAATTGTACCCCAGTGGGAATCAGTGACTGTGGAACTTCACCCCAGGGGGAGTCAGTGCCGTTGAGCTGTACCCCAGTGAGAGTCAGAGTCTGTGGAACTGTACCCCAGTGGGAGTCAGTGTCTGTGGAACTGTACCCCAGTGAGAGTAAGTGTCTGTGGAACTGCACCCCAGTGAGAGTCAGTGTCTGTGGAACTGGACCCCAGTCAGAGCCAGTGTCTGTGGAACTGTTCCCCAGTGAGAGTCAGTGTCGGTGGCACTGTACCCCAGTGAGAGTCAGTGCCTGTGGAACTGTACCCCAGTGAGAGTCAGTGTCTGTGAAACTGTACCCCAGTGAGAGTCAGTATCTGTGGAACTGTACCCCAGTGAGAGTCAGTGTCTGTGGAACTGTACCCCAGTGAGAATCAGTGTCTGTGGAACTGTACCCCAGTGAGAGTCAGTGTCAGTGGAACTGTACCGCAGTGAGAGTCAGCGTCTGTGGAAGTGTACCCCACTGAGAGTCTGTCTGTGGAACTGTACCCAGTGAGATTCAGTGTCTGTGGAACTGTACCCCAGTGAGAGTCAGTATCTGTGGAACTGTAACCCAGTGAGAATCATTGTCTGTGGAACTGTACCCCAGTGAGAGTCAGTGCCTGTGGAACTGTAGCCCAGTGAGAGTCAGTGTCTGTGGAACACTACCCCAGTGAGAGTCAGTGCCTGTGGAACAGTACCACAGTGAGAGTCAGTGTCTGTGGAACTGTACCCCAGTGAGAGTCAGTGCCTGTGGAACTGTGCCCCAGTGAGTCAGTGTCTGTGGAAATGTACACCAGCGAGAGTCAGTGTCTATGGAACTGTACCCCAGTGAGAGTCCGTGTCTGTGGAACTGTACCCCAGTGAGAATCAGTGTCTGTGGAACTGTACCGCAGTGAGAGTCAGTGCCTGTGCAACTGTACCCCAGTGAGAATCAGTGTCTGTGGAACAGTACCCCAGTGAGAGTCAGTGTCTGTGGAACTGTACCACAGTGGGAGTCAGTGTCTGTGGAACTGTACTCCAGTGAGAGTCAGCGTCTGTGGAACTGTACCCAGTGAGAGTCAGTGTCTGTGGAACTGTACCCCAGTGAGAGTCAGTGTCTGTGGAACTGTAACCCAGTGAGAGTCAGTGTCGGTGGAACTGTGCCCCATTCAAAGTCAGTGTCTGTGGAACTGTACCCCAGTGAGAGCCAGTGTCTGTGCAACTGTACCCCAGTGAGAATCAGTGTCTGTGGAACTGTACCACAGTGAGAGTCAGTGTCTGTGGAACTGTACACCAGTGTGAGTCAGTGCCTGTGGAATTGTACCCCAGTGAGAATCAGTCTCTGTGAAAATGTACCCCAGTGAGAGTCAGTGCCTGTGGAACAGTACCCCAGTGAGAGTCGGTATCTGTGGAACTGTACCACAGTGGGAGCCAGTGTCTGTGGAACTGTACTCCAGTGAGAGTCAGCGTCTGTGGAACTGTACCTCAGTGAGAGTCAGTGTCTGTGGAACTGTACCCCAGTGAGAGTCCGTGTCTGTGGAACTCTACCCCAGTAAGAGTCAGTATCTGTGGAACTGTACCCCAGTGGGAGTCAGTGACTGTGGAACTTTACCCCATGGGGAGTCCGTGCCGTTGAGCTGTACCCCAGTGAGAGTCAGTGTCTGTGGAACTGTACTCCAGTGAGAGTCAGTGTCTGTGGAACTGTACCCCAGTGGGAGTCAGTGTCTGTGGAACTGTACCCCAGTGAGAGTAAGTGTCTGTGGAACTGTACCCCAGTGAGAGTCAGTGTCTGTGGAAATGTACCCCAGTGAGAGCCAGTGTCTGTGGAACTGTTCCCCAGTGAGAGTCAGTATCTGTGGAACTGTACCCCAGTGAGAGTCAGTGCCTGTGGAACTGTACCCCAGTGAGAGACAGTGTCTGTGGAACTGTACCCCAATGAGTCAGTGTCTGTGGAAATGTACACCAGCGAGAGTCAGTGTCTATGGAACTGTACCCCAGTGAGAGTCCGTGTCTGTGGAACTGTACCCCAGTGAGAATCAGTGTCTGTGGAACTGTACCCCAGTGAGAGTCAGTATCTGTGGAACTGTACCCCAGTGAGAGTCAGTGTCTGTGGAACAGTACCCCAGTGAGAGTCAGCGTCTGTGGAACTGTACCCCAGTGAGAGTCAGTGTCTGTTGAACTGTACCCCAGTGAGAGTCAGTGTCTGTGGAACTGTACCCCAGTGAGAGTCAGTGCCTGTGGAACAGTACCCCATTGAGAGTCAGTGTCTGTGGAACTGTACCCCATTGAGAGTCAGTGTCTGTGGAACTGTAACCCAGTGAGAGTCAGTGTCTGTGGAACTGTACCCGAGTGAGAGTCCGTGTATGTGGAACTGCACCCCAGTGAGACTCAGTGCCTGTGGAACTGTACCCCAGTGGGAGTCAGTGACTGTGGAACTTTACCCCAGGGGGAGTCAGTGCCGTTGAGCTGTACCCCAGTGAGAATCAGTGTCTGTGGAACTGTACACCAGTGTGAGTCAGTGCCTGTGGAATTGGACCCCAGTGAGAATCAGTGTCTGTGGAACTGTACCCCAGTTAGAGTCAGTGCCTGTGGAACTGTACCCCAGTGAGAGTCAGTATCTGTGGAACTGTACCACAGTGGGAGCCAGTGTCTGTGGAACTGTCCTCCAGTGAGAGTCAGCGTCTGTGGAACTGTCCCCCAGTGAGAGTCTTTGCCTGTGGAATTGTACCCCAGTGTGAGTCAGTGCCTGTGGAACTGTACCCCCGTGAGAGTCAGTGTCTGTGGAAATTTACCCCAATGAGAGTCCGGGTCTGTGGAACTGTACCCCAGTGAGAGTCAGTGCCTGTGAAACTGTACCCCAATGAGAGTCCGTGTCTGTGGAACTGTACCCCAGTGCGAGTCAGTGTCTGTGGAACTGTACCCCAGTGGGAGTCAGTGCCTGTGGAACTGTACCCCAGTGAGAGTCAGTGTCTGTGGAACTGTACCCCAGTGAGAGTCAGTGTCTGTGGAACTGTACCCCAGTGAGAGTCAGTCTCTGTGGAACTGTACCGCAGTGAGAGTCAGTGTCTGTGGAACTGTACCCCAGTGGGAGTCAGTGTCTGTGGAACTGTACTCCAGTGAGAGTCAGTGTCTGTGGAACTCTACTCCAGTGAGAGTCAGTGTCTATGGAACTGTACCCCAGTGAGAGTCAGTGTCTGTGGAACTGTACCCAGTGAGATTCAGTGTCTGTGGAACTGTACCCCAGTGAGAGTCAGTATCTGTGGAACTGTACCCCAGTGAGAGTCAGTGTCTGTGGAACTGTACCGCAGTGAGAGTCACTGTCTGTGGAACTGTACCCCAGTGGGAGTCAGTGTCTGTGGAACTGTACTCCAGTGAGAGTCAGCGTCTGTGGAACTGTCCCCCACTGAGAGTCAGTGTCTTTGGAACTGTACCCAGTGAGATTCAGTGTCTGTGGAACTGTACCCCAGTGAGAGTCAGTATCTGTGGAACTGTAACCCAGTGAGAATCATTGTCTGTGGAACTGTACCCCAGTGGGAGTCAGTGCCTGTGGAACAGTAGCCCAGTGAGAGTCAGTGTCTGTGGAACTCTACCCCAGTGAGAGTCAGTGCCTGTGGAACTCTACCCCAGTGAGAGTCAGTGCCTGTGAAACAGTACCACAGTGAGAGTCAGTGTCTGTGAAACTGTACCCCAGTGAGAATCAGTGTCTGTGGAACTGTACCCCAGTGAGAGTCAGTGTCTGTGGAACTGTACCCCATTGAGAGTCAGTGTCTGTGGAACTGTACCCCATTGAGAGTCAGTGTCTGTGGAACTGTAACCCAGTGAGAGTCAGTGTCGGTGGAACTGTGCCCCATTCAAAGTCAATGTCTGTGGAACTGTAACCCAGTGAGAGTCAGTGTCTGTGCAACTGCACCCCAGTGAGAGTCAGTGTCTGTGGAACTGTACCCCATTGAGAGTCAGTGTCTGTGGAACTGTTCCCCACTGAGAGTCAGTGTCTGTGGAACTGTACCCAGTGAGATTCAGTGTCTGTGGAACTGTACCCCAGTGAGACTCAGTATCTGTGGAACTGTAACCCAGTGAGAATCATTGTCTGTGGAACTGTACCCCAGTGGGAGTCAGTGCCTGTGGAACTGTACCCCAGTGAATCAGTGTCTGTGGAAATGTAAACCAGCGAGAGTCAGTGTCTATGGAACTGTACCCCAGTGAGAGTCCGTGTCTGTGGAACTGTACCCCAGTGAGAATCAGTGTCTGTGGAACTGTACCCCAGTGAGAGTCAGTGTCTGTGGAACTGTACCCCATTGAGAGTCAGTGTCGGTGGAACTGTGCCCCATTCAAAGTCAGTGTCTGTGGAACTGTAAGCCAGTGAGAGTCAGTGTCTGTGGAACTGCACCCCAGTGAGAGTCAGTGTCTGTGGAACTGTACCCCATTGAGAGTCAGTGCCCGTGCAAATGTACCCCAGTGAGAGTCAGTGTCTGTGGAACTGTACCCGAGTGAGAGTCAGTGCCTGTGGAACTGTACCCCAGTGGGAGTCAGTGATTGTGGAACTTAACCCCAGGGGGAGTCAGTGCCGTTCAGCTGTTCCCCAGTGAGAGTCAGTGTCTGTGGAACTGTACTCCAGTGAGAGTCAGTGTCTGTGGAACTGTACCCCAGTGGGAGTCAGTGTCTGTGGAACTGTACCCCAGTGAGAGTAAGTATCTGTGGAACTGTACACCAGTGAGAGTCAGTGTCTGTGGAACTGTACCCCAGTGAGAGCCAGTGTCTGTGGAACTGTTCCCCAGTGAGAATCAGTGTCTGTGGAAATGTACCCCAGTGAGAGTCAGTGCCTGTGGAACTGTACCCCAGTGAGAGTCAGTATCTGTGGAACTGTACCACAGTGGGAGCCAGTGTCTGTGGAACTGTACTCCAGTGAGAGTCAGCGTCTGTGGAACTGTACCCCAGTGAGAGTCAGTGTCTGTGGAACTGTACCCCAGTGAGAGTCCGTGTCTGTGGAACTCTACCCCACTAAGAGTCAGTATCTGTGGAACTGTACCCCAGTGGGAGTCAGTGTCTGTGGAACTGTACCCCAGTGAGAGTAAGTGTCTGTGGAACTGTACCCCAGTGAGAGTCATTATCTGTGGAACTGTACCCCAGTGAGAGACCATGTCTGTGAAACTGTACCCCAGTGAGAGTCAGTGCCTGTGGAACTGTAGCCCAGTGAGTCAGTGTCTGTGGAAATGTACACCAGCGAGAGTCAGTGTCTATGGAACTGTACCCCAGTGAGAGTCCGTGTCTGTGGAACTGTACCCCAGTGAGAATCAGTGTCTGTGGAACTGTACCCCAGTGAGAGTCAGTGTCTATGGAACTGTACACCAGTGTGAGTCAGTGCCTGTGCAATTGCACCCCAGTGAGAATCAGTGTCTGTGGAACTGTACCCCAGTGAGAGTCAGTGCCTGTGGAACTGTCCCCCAGTGAGAGTCAGTATCTGTGGAACTGTACCCCAGTGAGAGTCAGTGTCTGTGGAACTGTACCCCAGTGAGAGTCAGTGTCTGTGGAAATGTACCCCAGTGAGAGTCAGTGTCTGTGAAACTGTACCCCAGTGAGAGTCAGTGTCTATGGAACTGTACCCCAGTGAGAGTCCGTGTCTGTGGAACTGTACCCCAGTGAGAATCAGTGTCTGTGGAACTGTACCCCAGTGAGAGTCAGTGTTTGTGGAACTGTACCCCAGTGAGAGTCAGTGCCTGTGGAACTGTACCCCAGTGAGAATCAGTGTCTGTGGAACAGTACCCCAGTGAGAGTCAGTGTCTGTGGAACTGTACCCCAGTGAGAGTCAGTGTGTGTGGAACTGTACCCCAGTGAGAGTCAGTGCCTGTGGAACAGTGCCCCATTGAGAGTCAGTGTCTGTGGAACTGTACCCCATTGAGAGTCAGTGTCTGTGGAACTGTAACCCAGTGAGAGTCAGTGTCGGTGGAACTGTGCCCCATTCAAAGTCAGTGTCTGTGGAACTGTAACCCAGTGAGAGTCAGTGTCTGTGGAACTGTACCCGAGTGAGAGTCCGTGTCTGTGGAACTGCACCCCAGTGAGAGTCAGTGCCTGTGGAACTGTACCCCAGTGGGAGTCAGTGACTGTGGAACTTTACCCCAGGGGGAGTCAGTGCCGTTGAGCTGTACCCCAGTGAGAGTCAGTGTCTTTGGAACTGTACCCCAGTGGGAGCCAGTGTCTGTGGAACTGTTCCCCAGTGAGAGTCCGTGTCTGTGGAACTGTACACCAGTGAGAGTCTGTGTCTGTGCAACTGTACCCCAGTGAGAATCAGTGTCTGTGGAACTGTACCCCAGTGAGAGTCAGTATCTGTGGAACTGTACACCAGTGTGAGTCAGTGCCTGTGGAATTGTACCCCAGTGAGAATCAGTGTCTGTGGAACTGTACCCCAGTGAGAGTCAGTATCTGTGGAACTGTACCACAGTGGGAGCCAGTGTCTGTGGAACTGTACTCCAGTGAGAGTCTTTGCCTGTGGAATTGTACCCCAGTGTGAGTCAGTGCCTGTGGAACTGTACCCCCGTGAGAGTCAGTGTCTGTGGAAATTTCCCCCAATGAGAGTCCGTGTCTGTGGAACTGTACCCCAGTGAGAGTCAGTGCCTGTGGAACTGTACCCCAATGAGAGTCCGTGTCTGTGGAACTGTACCCCAGTGGGAGTCAGTGTCTGTGGAACTGTACCCCAGTGGGAGTCAGTGCCTGTGGAACTGTACCCCAGTGAGAGTCAGTGTCTGTGGAACTGTACCCCAGTGAGAGTCAGTGTCTGTGGAACTGTACCGCAGTGAGAGTCAGTGTCTGTGGAACTGTACCCCAGTGGGAGTCAGTGTCTGTGGAACTGTACTCCAGTGAGAGTCAGTGTCTGTGGAACTGTACTCCAGTGAGAGTCAGTGCCTGTGGAACAGCACCCCATTGAGAGTCAGTGTCTGTGGAACTGTACCCCAGTGAGAGTCTGTGTCTGTGGAACTGTACCCAGTGAGATTCAGTGTCTGTGGAACTGTACCCCAGTGAGAGTCAGTATCAGTGGAACTGTACACCAGTGAGAGTCAGTGTCTGTGGAACTGTACTCCAGTGAGAGTCAGTGCCTGTGGAACAGCACCCCATTGAGAGTCAGTGTCTGTGGAACTGTACCCCATTGAGAGTCAGTGTCTGTGGAATTGTAACCCAGTGAGAGTCAGTGTCGGTGGAACTGTACCCCATTCAAAGTCAGTGTCTGTGGAACTGTAACCCAGTGAGAGTCAGTGTCTGTGGAACTGTACCCCAGTGAGAGTCAGTGCCTGTGGAACTGTACCCCAGTGGGAGTCAGTGACTGTGGAACTTTACCCCATGGGGAGTCAGTGCCGTTGAGCTGTACCCCAGTGAGAGTCAGTGTCTGTGGAACTGTACTCCAGTGAGAGTCAGTGTCCGTGGAACTATACCCCAGTGGGAGTCAGTGTCTGTGGAACTGTACCCCAGTGAGAGTAAGTGTCTGTGGAACTGTACCCCAGTGAGAGTCAGTGTCTGTGGAACTGTACCCCAGTGAGAGCCAGTGTCTGTGGAACTGTTCCCCAGTGAGTAAGTGTCTGTGGAACTGTACCCCAGTGAGAGTCAGTGTCTGTGGAACTGTACCCCAGCGAGAGTCAGTGTCTATGGAACTGTACCCCAGTGACAGTCCGTGTCTGTGGAACTGTACCCCAGTGAGAATCAGTGTCTGTGGAACTGTACCCCAGTGAGAGTCAGTGTCTATGGAACTGTACACCAGTGTGAGTCAGTGCCTGTGGAATTGTACCCCAGTGAGAATCAGTGTCTGTGGAACTGTACCCCAGTGAGAGTCAGTGCCTGTGGAACTGTACCCCAGTGAGAGTCAGTATCTGTGGAACTCTACCCCAGTGAGAGTCAGTGTCTGTGGAACTGTACCCAGTAAGAGTCAGTGTCTGTGGAACTGTACCCCAGTAAGAGTCAGTATCTGTGGAACTGTGCCCCAGTGAGAGTCATTGTCTGTGGAATTGTAACCCAGTGGGAGTCAGTGCCTGTGGAACTGTACCCCAGTGGGAGTCAGTGTCTGTGGAACTGTACTCCAGTGGGAGTCAGTGCCTGTGGAACTGTACCCCAGTGGGAGTCAGTGCCTGTGGAACTTTACCTCATTCAGAGTCAGTGCCTGTGGAACTGTACCCCAGTGAGAGTCAGTGTCTGTGGAACTATACCCCAGTGGGAGTCAGTGTCTGTGGAACTGTACCCCAGTGAGAGTAAGTGTCTGTGGAACTGTACCCCAGTGAGAGTAAGTGTCTGTGGAACTGTACCCCAGTGAGAGCCAGTGTCTGTGGAACTGTACCGCAGTGAGAGTCAGTGTCTGTGGAACTGTACCCCAGTGGGAGTCAGTGACTGTGGAACTTTACCCCATGGGGAGTCAGTGCCATTGAGCTGTACCCCAGTGAGAGTCAGTGTCTGTGGAACTGTACTCCAGTGAGAGTCAGTGTCCGTGGAACTATACCCCAGTGGGAGTCAGTGTCTGTGGAACTGTACCCCAGTGAGAGTAAGTGTCTGTGGAACTGTACCCCAGTGAGAGCCAGTGTCTGTGGAACTGTTCCCCAGTGAGTAAGTGTCTGTGGAACTGTACCCCAGTGAGAGTCAGTGTCTGTGGAACTGTACCCCAGCGAGAGTCAGTGTCTATGGAACTGTACCCCAGTGACAGTCCGTGTCTGTGGAACTGTACCCCAGTGAGAATCAGTGTCTGTGGAACTGTACCCCAGTGAGAGTCAGTGTCTATGGAACTGTACACCAGTGTGAGTCAGTGCCTGTGGAATTGTACCCCAGTGAGAATCAGTGTCTGTGGAACTGTACCCCAGTGAGAGTCAGTGCCTGTGGAACTGTACCACAGTGAGAGTCAGTATCTGTGGAACTGTACCCCAGTGAGAGTCAGTGTCTGTGGAACTGTACCCAGTAAGAGTCAGTGTCTGTGGAACTGTTCCCCAGTAAGAGTCAGTATCTGTGGAACTGTGCCCCAGTGAGAGTCATTGTCTGTGGAATTGTAACCCAGTGGGAGTCAGTGCCTGTGGAACTGTACCCCCGTGAGTGTCAGTGTCTGTGCAAATTTACCCCAATGAGAGTCCGTGTCTGTGGAACTGTACCCCAGTGAGAGTCAGCGCCTGTGGAACTGTACCCCAGTGGGAGTCAGTGTCTGTGGAACTGTACTCCAGTGGGAGTCATTGCCTGTGGAACTGTACCCCAGTGGGAGTCAGTGCCTGTGGAACTTTACCTCATTGAGAGTCAGTGCCTGTGGAACTGTACCCCAGTGAGAGTCAGTGTCTGTGGAACTGTACCGCAGTGAGAGTCAGTGCCTGTGGAACTGTACCCAGTGAGAGTCAGTGTCTGTGGAACTGTACCCCAGTGAGAGTCAGTGTCTGTGGAACTGTACCCCAGTGAGAGTCAGTGTCTGTGGAACTGTACCGCAGTGAGAGTCAGTGTCTGTGGAACTGTACCCCAGAGGGAGTCAGTGTCTGTGGAACTGTACTCCAGTGAGAGTCAGCGTCTGTGGAACTGTACCCCACTGAGATTCAGTGTCTGTGGAACTGTACCCAGTGAGATTCACTGTCTGTGGAACTGTACCCCAGTGGGAGTCAGTGCCTGTGGAACTGTACCCCAGTGAGAATCAGTGTCTGTGGAACTGTACTCCAGTGAGAGTCAGTGTCTGTGGCACTGTACACCAGTGAGAATCAGTGCCTGTGGAAATGTACCCCAGTGAGAGTCAGTGTCTGTGTAACTGTACCCCAGTGAGAGTCAGTGTCTGTGGAATTGTACCCCAGTGAGTGTCAGTATCTGTGGAACTGTACTCCAGTGAGAGTCAGTGTCTGTGGCACTGTACACCAGTGAGAATCAGTGCCTGTGGAAATGTACCCCAGTGAGAGTCAGTGTCTGTGGAACTGTACCCCAGTGAGAGTCAGTGTCTGTGTAACTGTACCCCAGTGAAAGTCAGTGTCTGTGGAACTGTACCTCAGTGAGAATCAGTGCCTGTGGCACTGTACCCCAGTGAGAGTCAGTGCCTGTGGCACTGTACCCCAGTGAGAGTCAGTGCCTGTGGAACTGTACCCCAGTGAGAGTCAGTGTCTGTGGAACTGTACCACAGTGGGAGTCAGTGTCTGGAACTGTACTCCAGTGAGAGTCAGTATCTGTGGAACTGTACCCCAGTGAGAGTCATTGTCTGTGGAATTGTAGCCCAGTTGGAGTCAGTGCCTGTGGAACTGTACCCCAGTGAGTGTCAGTGTCTGTGGAACTGTACCCCAGTGAGAGTCAGTGCCTGTGGAACAGTACCCCATTGAGAGTCAGTGTCTGTGGAAATGTACCCCATTGAGAGTCAGTGCCCGTGGAAATGTACCCCAGTGAGAGTCAGTGCCTGTGGAACTGTACCCCAGTGAGAGTCAGTGCCTGTGGAACTATACACCAGTGAGAGTCAGTGTCTGTGGAACTGTACCCCAGTGAATGTCAGTGTCTGTGGAACTGTACCCCAGTGAGAATCAGTGTCTGTGGAACTGTACCCCAGTGAGAGTCAGTGCCTGTGGAATTGTACCCCAGTGAGAATCAGCGTCTGTGGAACTCTACCCCAGTGAGAGTCAGTGTCTGTGGAACTGTACCCCAGTGAGAGTCAGTGTCTGTGGAACTGTACCCCAGTGAGAATCTGTGTCTGTGGAACTGTACCCCAGTGAGAGTCAGTGCCTGTTGAACTGTACCCCAGTGAGAGTCAGTGTCTGTGGAACTGTACCCCAGTGAGAGTCAGTGTCTGTGGAACTGTACCCCAGTGAGAGTCAGTGTCTGTGGAACTGTACCACAGTGGGAGTCAGTGTCTGTGGAACTGAACCCAGTAAGAGTCAGTGTCTGTGGAACTGTACCCCAGTAAGAGTCACTATCTGTGGAACTGTGCCCCAGTGTGAGTCGTTGTCTGTGGAAAATTACCCCAATGAGAGTCCGTGTCTGTGGAACTGTACCCCAGTGAGAGTCAGCGACTGTGGAACTGTACCCCAGTGGGAGTCAGTGTCTGTGGAACTGTACTCCAGTGGGAGTCAGTGCCTGTGGAACTGTACCCCAGTGGGAGTCAGTGCCTGTGGAACTTTACCTCATTGAGAGTCAGTGCCTGTGGAGCTGTACCCCAGTGAGAGTCAGTGTCTGTGGAACAGTACCCCAGTGAGAGTCAGTGTCTGTGGAACTGTACCCCAGTGAGAGTCAGTGTCTATGGAACTGTACACCAGTGTGAGTCAGTGCCTGTGCAATTGTACCCCAGTGAGAATCAGTGTCTGTGGAACTGTACCCCAGTGAGAGTCAGTGCCTGTGGAACTGTACCCCAGTGAGAGTCAGTATCTGTGGAACTGTACCCCAGTGAGAGTCAGTGTCTGTGGAACTGTACCCCAGTGAGAGTCAGTGTCTGTGGAAATGTACCCCAGTGAGAGTCAGTGTCTGTGAAACTGTACCCCAGTGAGAGTCAGTGTCTATGGAACTGTACCCCAGTGAGAGTCCGTGTCTGTGGAACTGTACCCCAGTGAGAATCAGTGTCTGTGGAACTGTACCCCAGTGAGAGTCAGTGTTTGTGGAACTGTACCCCAGTGAGAGTCAGTGCCTGTGGAACTGTACCCCAGTGAGAATCAGTGTCTGTGGAACAGTACCCCAGTGAGAGTCAGTGTCTGTGGAACTGTACCCCAGTGAGAGTCAGTGTGTGTGGAACTGTACCCCAGTGAGAGTCAGTGCCTGTGGAACAGTACCCCATTGAGAGTCAGTGTCTGTGGAACTGTACCCCATTGAGAGTCAGTGTCTGTGGAACTGTAACCCAGTGAGAGTCAGTGTCGGTGGAACTGTGCCCCATTCAAAGTCAGTGTCTGTGGAACTGTAACCCAGTGAGAGTCAGTGTCTGTGGAACTGTACACGAGTGAGAGTCCGTGTCTGTGGAACTGCACCCCAGTGAGAGTCAGTGCCTGTGGAACTGTACCCCAGTGGGAGTCAGTGACTGTGGAACTTTACCCCAGGGGGAGTCAGTGCCGTTGAGCTGTACCCCAGTGAGAGTCAGTGTCTTTGGAACTGTACCCCAGTGGGAGCCAGTGTCTGTGGAACTGTTCCCCAGTGAGAGTCCGTGTCTGTGGAACTGTACACCAGTGAGAGTCTGTGTCTGTGCAACTGTACCCCAGTGAGAATCAGTGTCTGTGGAACTGCACCCCAGTGAGAGTCAGTATCTGTGGAACTGTACACCAGTGTGAGTCAGTGCCTGTGGAATTGTACCCCAGTGAGAATCAGTGTCTGTGGAACTGTACCCCAGTGAGAGTCAGTATCTGTGGAACTGTACCACAGTGGGAGCCAGTGTCTGTGGAACTGTACTCCAGTGAGAGTCAGCGTCCGTGGAACTGTACCCCAGTGAGAGTCTTTGCCTGTGGAATTGTACCCCAGTGTGAGTCAGTGCCTGTGGAACTGTACCCCCGTGAGAGTCAGTGTCTGTGGAAATTTACCCCAATGAGAGTCCGTGTCTGTGGAACTGTCCCCCAGTGAGAGTCAGTGCCTGTGGAACTGTACCCCAATGAGAGTCCGTGTCTGTGGAACTGTACCCCAGTGGGAGTCAGTGTCTGTGGAACTGTACCCCAGTGGGAGTCAGTGCCTGTGGAACTGTACCCCAGTGAGAGTCAGTGTCTGTGGAACTGCACCCCAGTGAGAGTCAGTGTCTGTGGAACTGTACCGCAGTGAGAGTCAGTGTCTGTGGAACTGTACCCCAGTGGGAGTCAGTGTCTGTGGAACTGTACTCCAGTGAGAGTCAGTGTCTGTGGAACTGTACTCCAGTGAGAGTCAGTGCCTGTGGAACAGCACCCCATTGAGAGTCAGTGTCTGTGGAACTGTACCCCAGTGAGAGTCTGTGTCTGTGGAACTGTACCCAGTGAGATTCAGTGTCTGTGGAACTGTACCCCAGTGAGAGTCAGTATCTGTGGAACTGTACCCCATTGAGAGTCAGTGTCTGTGGAACTGTACTCCAGTGAGAGTCAGTGCCTGTGGAACAGCACCCCATTGAGAGTCAGTGTCTGTGGAACTGTACCCCATTGAGAGTCAGTGTCTGTGGAATTGTAACCCAGTGAGAGTCCGTGTCGGTGGAACTGTACCCCATTCAAAGTCAGTGTCTGTGGAACTGTAACCCAGTGAGAGTCAGTGTCTGTGGAACTGTACCCCAGTGAGAGTCAGTGCCTGTGGAACTGTACCCCAGTGGGAGTCAGTGACTGTGGAACTTTACCCCATGGGGAGTCAGTGCCGTTGAGCTGTACCCCAGTGAGAGTCAGTGTCTGTGGAACTGTACTCCAGTGAGAGTCAGTGTCCGTGGAACTATACCACAGTGGGAGTCAGTGTCTGTGGAACTGTACCCCGGTGAGAGTAAGTGTCTGTGGAACTGTACCCCAGTGAGAGTCAGTGTCTGTGGAACTGTACCCCAGTGAGAGCCAGTGTCTGTGGAACTGTTCCCCAGTGAGTAAGTGTCTGTGGAACTGTACCCCAGTGAGAGTCAGTGTCTGTGGAACTGTACCCCAGCGAGAGTCAGTGTCTATGGAACTGTACCCCAGTGACAGTCCGTGTCTGTGGAACTGTACCCCAGTGAGAATCAGTGTCTGTGGAACTGTACCCCAGTGAGAGTCAGTGTCTATGGAACTGTACACCAGTGTGAGTCAGTGCCTGTGGAATTGTACCCCAGTGAGAATCAGTGTCTGTGGAACTGTACCCCAGTGAGAGTCAGTGCCTGTGGAACTGTACCCCAGTGAGAGTCAGTATCCGTGGAACTGTACCCCAGTGAGAGTCAGTGTCTGTGGAACTGTACCCAGTAAGAGTCAGTGTCTGTGGAACTGTACCCCAGTAAGAGTCAGTATCTGTGGAACTGTGCCCCAGTGAGAGTCATTGTCTGTGGAATTGTAACCCAGTGGGAGTCAGTGCCTGTGGAACTGTACCCCCGTGAGTGTCAGTGTCTGTGCAAATTTACCCCAATGAGAGTCCGTGTCTGTGGAACTGTACCCCAGTGAGAGTCAGCGCCTGTGGAACTGTACCCCAGTGGGAGTCAGTGCCTGTGGAACTGTACCCCAGTGGGAGTCAGTGCCTGTGGAACTTTACCTCATTGAGAGTCAGTGCCTGTGGAACTGTACCCCAGTGAGAGTCAGTGTCTGTGGAACTGTACCGCAGTGAGAGTCAGTGCCTGTGGAACTGTACCCAGTGAGAGTCAGTGTCTGTGGAACTGTACCCCAGTGAGAGTCAGTGTCTGTGGAACTGTACCGCAGTGAGAGTCAGTGTCTGTGGAACTGTACCCCAGAGGGAGTCAGTGTCTGTGGAACTGTACTCCAGTGAGAGTCAGCGTCTGTGGAACTGTACCCCACTGAGAGTCAGTGTCTGTGGAACTGTACCCAGTGAGATTCACTGTCTGTGGAACTGTACCCCAGTGGGAGTCAGTGCCTGTGGAACTGTACCCCAGTGAGGATCAGTGTCTGTAGAACTGTACCCCAGTGGGAGTCAGTGTCTGTGGAACTGTACTCCAGTGAGAGTCAGTGTCTGTGGCACTGTACACCAGTGAGAATCAGTGCCTGTGGAAATGTACCCCAGTGAGAGTCAGTGTCTGTGTAACTGTACCCCAGTGAGAGTCAGTGTCTGTGGAATTGTACCCCAGTGAGAGTCAGTATCTGTGGAAATGTACCCCAGTGAGAGTCAGTGTCTGTGGCACTGTACACCAGTGAGAATCAGTGCCTGTGGAAATGTACCCCAGTGAGAGTTAGTGTCTGTGGAACTGTACCCCAGTGAGAGTCAGTGTCTGTGGAACTGTACCACAGTGGGAGTCAGTGTCTGGAAATGTACTCCAGTGAGAGTCAGTATCTGTGGAACTGTACCCCAGTGAGAGTCATTGTCTGTGGAATTGTAGCCCAGTTGGAGTCAGTGCCTGTGGAACTGTACCCCAGTGAGTGTCAGTGTCTGTGGAACTGTACCCCAGTGAGAGTCAGTGCCTGTGGAACTGTACCCCAGTGAGAGTCAGTGCCTGTGGAACTATACACCAGTGAGAGTCAGTGTCTGTGGAACTGTACCCCAGTGAATGTCAGTGTCTGTGGAACTGTACCCCAGTGAGAGTCAGTGTCGGTGGAACTGTGCCCCATTCAAAGTCAGTGTCTGTGGAACTGTAACCCAGTGAGAGTCAGTGTCTGTGGAACTGTACACGAGTGAGAGTCCGTGTCTGTGGAACTGCACCCCAGTGAGAGTCAGTGCCTGTGGAACTGTACCCCAGTGGGAGTCAGTGACTGTGGAACTTTACCCCAGGGGGAGTCAGTGCCGTTGAGCTGTACCCCAGTGAGAGTCAGTGTCTTTGGAACTGTACCCCAGTGGGAGCCAGTGTCTGTGGAACTGTTCCCCAGTGAGAGTCCGTGTCTGTGGAACTGTACACCAGTGAGAGTCTGTGTCTGTGCAACTGTACCCCAGTGAGAATCAGTGTCTGTGGAACTGCACCCCAGTGAGAGTCAGTATCTGTGGAACTGTACACCAGTGTGAGTCAGTGCCTGTGGAATTGTACCCCAGTGAGAATCAGTGTCTGTGGAACTGTACCCCAGTGAGAGTCAGTATCTGTGGAACTGTACCACAGTGGGAGCCAGTGTCTGTGGAACTGTACTCCAGTGAGAGTCAGCGTCCGTGGAACTGTACCCCAGTGAGAGTCTTTGCCTGTGGAATTGTACCCCAGTGTGAGTCAGTGCCTGTGGAACTGTACCCCCGTGAGAGTCAGTGTCTGTGGAAATTTACCCCAATGAGAGTCCGTGTCTGTGGAACTGTCCCCCAGTGAGAGTCAGTGCCTGTGGAACTGTACCCCAATGAGAGTCCGTGTCTGTGGAACTGTACCCCAGTGGGAGTCAGTGTCTGTGGAACTGTACCCCAGTGGGAGTCAGTGCCTGTGGAACTGTACCCCAGTGAGAGTCAGTGTCTGTGGAACTGCACCCCAGTGAGAGTCAGTGTCTGTGGAACTGTACCGCAGTGAGAGTCAGTGTCTGTGGAACTGTACCCCAGTGGGAGTCAGTGTCTGTGGAACTGTACTCCAGTGAGAGTCAGTGTCTGTGGAACTGTACTCCAGTGAGAGTCAGTGCCTGTGGAACAGCACCCCATTGAGAGTCAGTGTCTGTGGAACTGTACCCCAGTGAGAGTCTGTGTCTGTGGAACTGTACCCAGTGAGATTCAGTGTCTGTGGAACTGTACCCCAGTGAGAGTCAGTATCTGTGGAACTGTACCCCATTGAGAGTCAGTGTCTGTGGAACTGTACTCCAGTGAGAGTCAGTGCCTGTGGAACAGCACCCCATTGAGAGTCAGTGTCTGTGGAACTGTACCCCATTGAGAGTCAGTGTCTGTGGAATTGTAACCCAGTGAGAGTCCGTGTCGGTGGAACTGTACCCCATTCAAAGTCAGTGTCTGTGGAACTGTAACCCAGTGAGAGTCAGTGTCTGTGGAACTGTACCCCAGTGAGAGTCAGTGCCTGTGGAACTGTACCCCAGTGGGAGTCAGTGACTGTGGAACTTTACCCCATGGGGAGTCAGTGCCGTTGAGCTGTACCCCAGTGAGAGTCAGTGTCTGTGGAACTGTACTCCAGTGAGAGTCAGTGTCCGTGGAACTATACCACAGTGGGAGTCAGTGTCTGTGGAACTGTACCCCGGTGAGAGTAAGTGTCTGTGGAACTGTACCCCAGTGAGAGTCAGTGTCTGTGGAACTGTACCCCAGTGAGAGCCAGTGTCTGTGGAACTGTTCCCCAGTGAGTAAGTGTCTGTGGAACTGTACCCCAGTGAGAGTCAGTGTCTGTGGAACTGTACCCCAGCGAGAGTCAGTGTCTATGGAACTGTACCCCAGTGACAGTCCGTGTCTGTGGAACTGTACCCCAGTGAGAATCAGTGTCTGTGGAACTGTACCCCAGTGAGAGTCAGTGTCTATGGAACTGTACACCAGTGTGAGTCAGTGCCTGTGGAATTGTACCCCAGTGAGAATCAGTGTCTGTGGAACTGTACCCCAGTGAGAGTCAGTGCCTGTGGAACTGTACCCCAGTGAGAGTCAGTATCCGTGGAACTGTACCCCAGTGAGAGTCAGTGTCTGTGGAACTGTACCCAGTAAGAGTCAGTGTCTGTGGAACTGTACCCCAGTAAGAGTCAGTATCTGTGGAACTGTGCCCCAGTGAGAGTCATTGTCTGTGGAATTGTAACCCAGTGGGAGTCAGTGCCTGTGGAACTGTACCCCCGTGAGTGTCAGTGTCTGTGCAAATTTACCCCAATGAGAGTCCGTGTCTGTGGAACTGTACCCCAGTGAGAGTCAGCGCCTGTGGAACTGTACCCCAGTGGGAGTCAGTGCCTGTGGAACTGTACCCCAGTGGGAGTCAGTGCCTGTGGAACTTTACCTCATTGAGAGTCAGTGCCTGTGGAACTGTACCCCAGTGAGAGTCAGTGTCTGTGGAACTGTACCGCAGTGAGAGTCAGTGCCTGTGGAACTGTACCCAGTGAGAGTCAGTGTCTGTGGAACTGTACCCCAGTGAGAGTCAGTGTCTGTGGAACTGTACCGCAGTGAGAGTCAGTGTCTGTGGAACTGTACCCCAGAGGGAGTCAGTGTCTGTGGAACTGTACTCCAGTGAGAGTCAGCGTCTGTGGAACTGTACCCCACTGAGAGTCAGTGTCTGTGGAACTGTACCCAGTGAGATTCACTGTCTGTGGAACTGTACCCCAGTGGGAGTCAGTGCCTGTGGAACTGTACCCCAGTGAGGATCAGTGTCTGTAGAACTGTACCCCAGTGGGAGTCAGTGTCTGTGGAACTGTACTCCAGTGAGAGTCAGTGTCTGTGGCACTGTACACCAGTGAGAATCAGTGCCTGTGGAAATGTACCCCAGTGAGAGTCAGTGTCTGTGTAACTGTACCCCAGTGAGAGTCAGTGTCTGTGGAATTGTACCCCAGTGAGAGTCAGTATCTGTGGAAATGTACCCCAGTGAGAGTCAGTGTCTGTGGCACTGTACACCAGTGAGAATCAGTGCCTGTGGAAATGTACCCCAGTGAGAGTTAGTGTCTGTGGAACTGTACCCCAGTGAGAGTCAGTGTCTGTGGAACTGTACCACAGTGGGAGTCAGTGTCTGGAAATGTACTCCAGTGAGAGTCAGTATCTGTGGAACTGTACCCCAGTGAGAGTCATTGTCTGTGGAATTGTAGCCCAGTTGGAGTCAGTGCCTGTGGAACTGTACCCCAGTGAGTGTCAGTGTCTGTGGAACTGTACCCCAGTGAGAGTCAGTGCCTGTGGAACTGTACCCCAGTGAGAGTCAGTGCCTGTGGAACTATACACCAGTGAGAGTCAGTGTCTGTGGAACTGTACCCCAGTGAATGTCAGTGTCTGTGGAACTGTACCCCAGTGAGAAACAGTGTCTGTGGAACTGTACCCCAGTGAGAGTCAGTGCCTGTGGAATTGTACCCCAGTGAGAATCAGCGTCTGTGGAACTCTACCCCAGTGAGAGTCAGTGTCTGTGGAACTGTACCCCAGTGAGAGTCAGTGTCTGTGGAACTGTACCCCAGTGAGAATCTGTGTCTGTGGAACTGTACCCCAGTGAGAGTCAGTGCCTGTTGAACTGTACCCCAGTGAGAGTCAGTGTCTGTGGAACTGTACCCCAGTGAGAGTCAGTGTCTGTGGAACTGTACCCCAGTGAGAATCAGATCTCTGGAACTGTACCCCAGTGAGAGTCACTGTCTGTTGAACTGTACCCCAGTGAGAGTCAGTGCCCGTGGAACTGTACCCCAGTGAGGGTCAGTGTCTGTGCAACTGTTCCCCAGTGAGAATCAGTGTCTGTGGAACTGTACCCCAGTGAGAATCAGTGTCTGTGGAACTGTACCCCAGTGAGAGTCAGTGTCTGTCGAACTGTACCCCAGTGAGAGTCAGTGTCTGTCACACTGTACCCCAGTGAGAGTCAGTGTCTGTGGAACTGTACCCCAGTGAGATTCAGTGTCTGTGGAACTGTACCCCAGTCACAGTCAGTGTCTGTGGCACTGTACCCCAGTGAGAGTCAGTGTCTGTGGAACTGTACCGCAGTGAGAGTCAGTGCCCGTGGAACTGTACCCCAGTGAGAGTCAGTGTCTGTGGAACTGTACCCCAGTGAGAGTCAGTGTCTGTGGAACTGTACCCCAGTGAGATTCAGTGTCTGTGGAACTGTACCCCAGTCAGAGTCAGTGTCTGTGGCACTGTACCCCAGTGAGAGTCAGTGTCTGTGGAACTGTACCGCAGTGAGAGTCAGTGTCTGTGGAACTGTACCCCAGTGAGAGTCAGTGTCTGTGGAACTGTACCCCAGTGAGAGTCAGTGTCTGTGGCACTGTACCCCAGTGAGAGTCAGTGTCTGTGGAACTGTACCCCAGTGAGAGTCAGTGCCCGTGGAACTGTACCCCAGTGAGAGTCAGTGTCTGTGGAACTGTACCCCAGTGAGAGTCAGTGTCTGTGGAACTGTACCCCAGTGAGATTCAGTGTCTGTGGAACTGTACCCCAGTCAGAGTCAGTGTCTGTGGCACTGTACCCCAGTGAGAGTCAGTGCCCGTGGAACTGTACCCCAGTGAGAGTCAGTGTCTATGGAACTGTGCCCCAGTGACAGTCCGTGTCTGTGGAACTGTACCCCAGTGAGAATCAGTGCCTGTGGAATTGTGCCCCAGTGAGAATCAGTGTCTGTGGAACTGTACCCCAGTGAGAGTCAGTGCCTGTGGAACTGTACCCCAGTGAGAGTCAGTATCTGTGGAACTGTACCCCAGTGAGAGTCAGTGTCTGTGGAACTGTACCCCAGTGAGAGTCAGTGTCTGTGGAACTGTACCACAGTGGGAGTCAGTGTCTGTGGAACTGTACCCAGTAAGAGTCAGTGTCTGTGGAACTGTACCCCAGTAAGAGTCACTATCTGTGTAACTGTGCCCCAGTGAGAGTCGTTGTCTGTGGAATTGTAACCCAGTGGGAGTCAGTGCCTGTGGAACTGTACCCCCGTGAGTGTCAGTGTCTGTGGAAAATTACCCCAATGAGAGTCCGTGTCTGTGGAACTGTACCCCAGTGAGAGTCAGCGCCTGTGGAACTGTACCCCAGTGGGAGTCAGTGTCTGTGGAACTGTACTCCAGTGGGAGTCAGTGCCTGTGGAACTGTACCCCAGTGGGAGTCAGTGCCTGTGGAACTTTACCTCATTGAGAGTCAGTGCCTGTGGAGCTGTACCCCAGTGAGAGTCAGTGTCTGTGGAACTGTACCCCAGTGAGAGTCAGTGTCTGTGGAACTGTACCGCAGTGAGAGTCAGTGTCTGTGGAACTGTACCCCACTGGGAGTCAGCGTCTGTGGAACTGTACCCCACTGAGAGTCAGTGTCTGTGGAACTGTACCCAGTGAGATTCACTGTCTGTGGAACTGTACCCCAGTGGGAGTCAGTGCCTGTGGAACTGTACCCCAGTGAGAATCAGTGTCTGTGGAACTGTACCCCAGTGGGAGTCAGTGTCTGTGGAACTGTACTCCAGTGAGAGTCAGTGTCTGTGGCACTGTACACCAGTGAGAATCAGTGCCTGTGGAAATGTACCCCAGTGAGAGTCAGTGTCTGTGAAACTGTACCCCAGTGAGAGTCAGTGTCTGTGGAACTGTACCCCAGTGAGAGTCAGTATCTGTGGAACTGTACCCCAGTGAAAGTCAGTGTCTGTGGAACTGTACCTCAGTGAGAATCAGTATCTGTGGCACTGTACCCCAGTGAGAGTCAGTGCCTGTGGCACTGTACCCCAGTGAGAGTCAGTGTCTGTGGAACTGTACCCCAGTGAGAGTCAGTGTCTGTGGAACTGTACCACAGTGGGAGTCAATGTCTGGAACTGTACTCCAGTGAGAGTCAGTATCTGTGGAACTGTACCCCAGTGAGAGTCATTGTCTGTGGAATTGTAGCCCAGTTGGAGTCAGTGCCTGTGGAACTGTACCCCAGTGAGTGTCAGTGTCTGTGGAACTGTACCCCAGTGAGAGTCAGTGCCTGTGGAACAGTACCCCATTGAGAGTCAGTGTCTGTGGAAATGTACCCCATTGAGAGTCAGTGCCCGTGGAAATGTACCCCAGTAAGAGTCAGTGCCTGTGGAACTGTACCCCTGTGAGAGTCAGTGCCTGTGGAACTATACACCAGTGAGAGTCAGTGTCTGTGGAACTGTACCCCAGTGCAAGTCAGTGTCTGTGGAACTGTACCCCAGTGAGAATCAGTGTCTGTGGAACTGTACCCCAGTGAGAGTTAGTGTCTGTGGAACTTTACCCAGTGAGAGTCAGTGCCTGTGGAATTGTACCCCAGTGAGAATCAGCGTCTGTGGAACTGCACCCCAGTGAGAGTCAGTGTCTGTGGAACTGTACCCCAGTGAGAGTCAGTGTCTGTGGAACTGTACCCCAGTGAGAATCTGTGTCTGTGGAACTGTACCCCAGTGAGAGTCAGTGCCTGTTGAACTGTACCCCAGTGAGAGTCAGTGTCTGTGGAAATGTACACCAGCGAGAGTCAGTGTCTATGGAACTGTACTCCAATGAGTCACTGTCTGTGGAACTGTACCCCAGTGAGAGTCAGTGTCTGTGGAACTGTACCCCAGTGAGAGTCAATGCCTGTGTAATTGTACCCCAGTGAGAATCAGATCTCTGGAACTGTACCCCAGGGAGAGTCACTGTCTGTTGAACTGTACCCCAGTGAGAGTCAGTGCCCGTGGAACTGTACCCCAGTGAGGGTCAGTGTCTGTGGAACTGTTCCCCAGTGAGAATCAGTGTCTGTGGAACTGTACCCCAGTGAGAATCAGTGTCTGTGGAACTGTACCCCAGTGAGAGTCAGTGCCTGTCGAACTGTACCCCAGTGAGAGTCAGTGTCTGTCACACTGTACCCCAGTGAGAGTCAGTGTCTGTGGAACTGTACCGCAGTGAGAGTCAGTGCCCGTGGAACTGTACCTCAGTGAGAGTCAGTGTCTGTGGAACTGTACCCCAGTGAGATTCAGTGTCTGTGGAACTGTACCCCAGTGAGAGTCAGTGTCTGTGGAACTGTACCCCAGTGAGATTCAGTGTCTGTGGAACTGTACCCCAGTGAGAGTCAGTGTCTGTGGAACTGTACCACAGTGAGAGTCAGTGTCTGTGGAACTGTACCACAGTGGGAGTCAGTGTCTGTGGAACTGTACTCCAGTGAGAGTCAGCGTCTGTGGAACTGTACTCCAGTGAGAGTCAGCGTCTGTGGAACTGTACCCCAGTGAGAGTCAGTGTCTGTGGAACTGTACCCAGTGAGAGTCAGTGTCTGTGGAACTGTACCACAGTAAGAGTCAGTATCTGTGGAACTGTATGCCAGTGAGAGTCCGTGTCTGTGGAATTGTACCCCAGTGGGAGTCAGTGCCTGTGGAACTGTACCCCAGTGATAGTCAGTGTCTGTAGAAATTTACCCCAATGAGAGTCCGTGTCTGTGGAACTGTATCCCAGTGAGAGTCAGTGCCCGTAGAAATGTACCCCAGTGAGAGTCAGTGTCTGTGGAACTGTACCCCAGTGAGAGTCCATGTCTGTGGAACTGGACCCCAGTGAGAGTCAGTGTCTGTGGAACTGTACCCCAATGGGAGTCAGTGTCTGTGGAACTGTACCCCAGTGAGAGTCCATGTCTGTGGAACTGTACTCCAGTGGGAGTCAGTGTCTGTGGAACTGTACCCCAGTGGGAGTCAGTGTCTGTGGAACTGTACCCCAGTGAGAGTCAGTGCCTGTGGAACTGTACTCCAGTGAGAGTCAGTGTCTGTGGAACTGTACCCCAGTGGGATTCAGTGTCTGTGGAACTGTACCCCAGTGAGAGTCAGTGTCTGTGGCACTGTACCCCAGTGAGAGTCAGTGCTTGTGGAACTGTACCCCAGTGAGAGTCAGTGTCTGTGAAACTGTACACCAGTGAGAGTCAGTGCCTGTGGAACTGTACCCCAGTGAGAGTCAGTGCCTGTGGAACAGTACCCCAGTGAGAGTCAGTGTCTGTGGAACTGTACCCCATTGAGAGTCAGTGTCTGTGGAACTGTAACCCAGTGAGAGTCAGTGTCGGTGGAACTGTGCCCCATTCAAAGTCAGTGTCTGTGGAACTGTAACCCAGTGAGAGTCAGTGCCTGTGGAACTGTACCCCAGTGGGAGTCAGTGACTGTGGAACTTTACCCCAGGGGGAGTCAGTGCCGTTGAGCTGTACCCCAGTGAGAGTCAGTGTCTCTGGAACTGTACTCCAGTGAGAGTCAGTGTCTTTGGAACTGTACCCCAGTGGGAGTCAGTGTCTGTGGAACTGTACCCCAGTGAGAGTAAGTGTCTGTGGAACTGTACACCAGTGAGAGTCAGTGTCTGTGGAACTGTACCCCAGTGAGAGCCAGTGTCTGTGGAACTGTTCCCCAGTGAGAGTCAGTGTCTGTGGAACTGTACACCAGTGTGAGTCAGTGTCTGTGGAACTGTACCCCAGTGAGAGTCAGTGTCTGTGGAACTGTACACCAGTGTGAGTCAGTGCCTGTGGAATTGTACCCCAGTGAGCATCAGTGTCTGTGGAACTGTACCCCAGTTAGAGTCAGTGCCTGTGGAACTGTACCCCCGTGAGAGTCAGTATCTGTGGAACTGTACCACAGTGGGAGCCAGTGTCTGGGGAACTGTACTCCAGTGAGAGTCAGCGTCTGTGGAACTGTACCCCAGTGAGAGTCTTTGCCTGTGGAATTGTACCCCAGTGGGAGTCAGTGTCTGTGGAACTGTACCCCAGTGGGAGTCAGTGTCTGTGGAACTGTACCCCAGTGAGAGTCAGTGTCTGTGGAACTGTACCCCAGTGAGAGTCAGTGTCTGTGGAACTGTACCCCAGTGAGAGTCAGTGTCTGTGGAACTGTACCGCAGTGAGAGTCAGTGTCTGTGGAACTGCACCCCAGTGAGAGTCAGTGTCTGTGGAACTGTACTCCAGTGAGAGTCAGTGTCTGTGGGACTGTACTCCAGTGAGAGTCAGTGCCTGTGGAACAGCACCCCATTGAGAGTCAGTGTCTGTGGAACTGTACCCCATTGAGAGTCAGTGTCTGTGGAATTGTAACCCAGTGAGAGTCAGTGTCGGTGGAACTGTACCCCATTCAAAGTCAGTGTCTGTGGAACTGTAACCCAGTGAGAGTCAGTGCCTGTGGAACTGTACCCCAGTGGGAGTCAGTGACTGTGGAACTTTACCCCATGGGGAGTCAGTGCCGTTGAGCTGTACCCCAGTGAGAGTCAGTGTCTGTGGAACTGTACTCCAGTGAGAGTCAGTGTCCGTGGAACTATACCCCAGTGGGAGTCAGTGTCTGTGGAACTGTACCCCAGTGAGAGTAAGTGTCTGTGGAACTGTACCCCAGTGAGAATCAGTGTCTGTGGAACTGTACCCCAGTGAGAGTCAGTGCCTGTGGAACTGTACCCCAGTGAGTCAGTGTCTGTGGAAATGTACACCAGCGAGAGTCAGTGTCTATGGAACTGTACCCCAGTGACAGTCCGTGTCTGTGGAACTGTACCCCAGTGAGAATCAGTGTCTGTGGAACTGTCCCCCAGTGAGAGTCAGTGCCTGTGGAACTGTAACCCAGTGAGAGTCAGTATCTGTGGAACTGTACCCCAGTGAGAGTCAGTGTCTGTGGAACTGTACCCCAGTGAGAGTCAGTGTCTGTGGAACTGTACCACAGTGGGAGTCAGTGTCTGTGGAACTGTACCCCAGTAAGAGTCAGTATCTGTGGAACTGTGCCCCAGTGGGAGTCATTGTCTGTGGAATTGTAACCCAGTGGGAGTCAGTGCCTGTGGAACTGTACCCCCGTGAGTGTCAGTGTCTGTGGAAATTTACCCCAATGAGAGTCCGTGTCTGTGGAACTGTACCCCAATGAGAGTCAGCGCCTGTGGAACTGTACCCCAGTGGGAGTCAGTGTCTGTGGAACTGTACTCCAGTGGGAGTCCGTGCCTGTGGAACTGTACCCCAGTGGGAGTCAGTGCCTGTGGAACTTTACCTCATTGAGAGTCAGTGCCTGTGGAACTGTACCCCAGTGAGAGTCAGTGTCTGTGGAACTGTACCCCAGTGAGAGTCAGTGTCTGTGGAACTGTACTCCAGTGAGAGTCAGTGTCTGTGGAACTGTACTCCAGTGAGAGTCAGCGTCTGTGGAACTGTACCCCACTGAGAGTCAGTGTCTGTGGAACTGTACCCAGTGAGATTCACTGTCTGTGGAACTGTACCCCAGTGGGAGTCAGTGCCTGTGGAACTGTACCCCAGTGAGAATCAGTGTCTGTGGAACTGTACCCCAGTGGGAGTCAGTGTCTGTATAACTGTACCCCAGTGAGAGTCAGTGTCTGTGGAACTGTAGCCCAGTGGGAGTCAGTGCCTGTGGAACTGTACCTCAGTGAGAGTCAGCATCTTCTCTATTGCCTTAGCCCATCTGCTGTGGAAACCCTCATCACTGCTCTATAAATCACAAATTGTTAAACGCCAGGTGGTGAAAATAGGCAGAAACACCTCCTCCACACTGATCCTGAACACGGGAGCTCCCCAGGGTTGTGTGCTCAGCCCCCTTCTGTACTCCGTTTACTCACGATTGCGTGGCCGCGCAGAACTCCAACTCCATCAAGTTTGCTGATGACACTACCGTTGTAGGCCTGATCACAGATGGCGATGAGACAGGCTACAGGGAGGAGGTAAGTGCTCTAGCAGAATGGTGCAAGTACAACAACCTCTCCCTCAACATCAGCAAAACAAAGGAGATGATCGTGGACTACAGGAAGCGGCAGGGGGAGGGACACACCCCGATCTACATCGAAGGGGCTGAGGTGGAGAGGGTCAGCAGCTTCAAATTCCTGGGTGTATTCATTACGGAGGACTTAACGTGGTCCCATCACATCGATGTCGTAACCAAGAAGCCATGCCAACGCCTGTTCTTCCTCAGGAGACTGAAGAAATTTGGAATGGCCCCCCAGATTCTCACCAACTTCTACCGGTGCACCATCGAGAGTATCCTGTCCGGCTGCATCACTACCTGGTATGGCAACTGCACCGCCACAGACCGCAAGGCTCTACAGATGGTGGTGAAAGCTGCACAACACACTATCGGAATTAAACTACCTGCTGTGCAGGATATCTACCCCGAGAGGTGCCGGGGGAAGGCCCTGAGAATCATCAAAGACGCGAGTCACCCAGCCACAACCTCTTTGCCCTGCTCCCGTCTGGTAAGAGATACCGAAGCATACGGTCTCGCACCAACAGGTTTCGAAACAGCTTCTACCCCCAGGCCATAAGACTCATGACTGAATAATTTATTATTATTTATTACTGTTGTTTTATTTATTATTACTGTATTTCTATTAGTATTTTTATCATTGCTATGCCATATTTATTCCAATGTTGGGAGGACTCCTAAAAATCAACATTTCATTGTGCAGTACATATGTCTGCTGCATATATGACAAATAAAATTGAATTTTGAGCAAGAGCCAGAGGTTTGTAAGCAACAGTCAATTGGCAACCTTCCCTCAACAGCAGCAACTGACCTCTAATTGACCTCAGGACCTCTCATTTCCAGCAATGAGACTTTGTGGCCTGAAGGGGTCGACCTGCTTAAACACAACTGCACCTTATCAGCAGAATAATACTTTGGGCCTCACTCGATACCACCCTCCCATCCATGTGAAACTCTATCCACTAACATCATGAGAAATGCCACTGGACTTCTGGCAAAAATATTTAAATTAAATCGCTCATCGAACAACTGGACCCCGAAATCCCGTAACTCTCTGGCGGGAGACCAGCGGGAAACCCCCCTCCCTCGCCCACCTGGTTGTGTCAGACCTCCGCCGTCTCAGGGGAGTTTACAGCTTATTCTGTGGATCCTCCAGCCGATCCTTACCAGGCAAATATCATCAGGGGGCAGAGCCTGGACCCACACCACTGCCGTATCTGTGGAGGCCGGGACACCCGGTGAGGCGAGGGGCACCCGGTGAGGCGAGAGACACCCGGTGAGGCGAGAGACACCCGGTGAGGCGAGAGACACCCGGTGAGGCCGGGACACCCGGTGAGGCGAGAGACACCCGGTGAGGCCAGAGACACCCGGTGAGGCCGGGACACCCGGTGAGGCGAGAGACACCCGGTGAGGCGAGAGACACCCGGTGAGGCCAGGGACTCCGGCCTCCAGATGGGTGAAGGTGGACCCCCTAGATGGTGGTGGGGTGTGCAGAGAAGGACGTGGTCAGGGGTGGGAGGCCTGGGCTACAACCCCCATAATGGCGGGTGTCAGAGCTTCCGTCCACATGGGGCAGTCTATCTCACACCCGCCTGCCCCGTGCAAATGAGGTGCCCGCTCACTGACTTAGGCAACTTTAGTGCTGGTTGGCGTTGGAGGGCACCGGTGGACCTGGTGTCGGCATGACAGGCAGGATTGCGACCCGCAGAGTTCTGTGATGGCTGGGCCAGTGGATGGTCAAGGAGATGTGGGAATGTCTTTACAGTGTTGCTTGGCAATAATGCTCATTAAACCCTTTTGATCTTGGCTTTCAGCTGGAGTTTCATATTGTCGTCTTTGGGCACCGCAGCTGTCTCCTTCACCACTGGCGCCCTAGGATTCTGGGCTCCCCTGTACCTGCTCCGTGCGCAGGCCACACACGGGTCTTCACTGAATAGTAACAGCACCTCTCAGGACAGGTAAGGCTGGTCACCACTTCTCATTAAGTTAACCATAACTAAGAGGGTCTGGTAATGTAGTGGTTATCTTACTGGACTCGTAATCCAGAGGCCTGGACTAAAAACCCAACTGGTTCACTAATGTCCTTTAGGGAAGGAGCCTGTCGTCCTTATCTGGCGTGGCCTACGTGTGACTCCAGTCCCACACCAATGTGGTTGACTCTTAACTGCTCCCTGAAGTGGTCTAGCAAGCCGCTCAGATGCATCCAAACGTAGTGGTTCAAGACGACCGCCCAGCAGGGCAATTGAAGATGAGCAATAAATGTTGCCCTTGCCAGCAATGCCCATTCCAAGTGGGAAGGTCAATCACCCGCCCTTTGGTCACTTAATTTCCTGACCCCACTGCCTCGAGTACTACCGACCCCTGGGACCACCAGGATTGGGGTGGCAGTACTTGGCGGATGAGTGGCAGTCACACCGATGGTGGCCCTGTTGAAGGGAGAGGCTTGGGGGGTGGCCCTCTTGCCCTCTCCCTCTTCTTTTTTTCCCCATTTATTGCCTCTAGCTACCCTGAGTTTTGATACATCTGAGAGATTTGCTAGGCCAGAGGGCAGTTAATAGTCAACCACATTGTTGTGGGACTAGAGTTACATGTAGGTAAGGATGGCAGGTTTCCTTCCCTAAAGGACGTCAGTGAACCAGTTGGGTTTTTACGATAATCCGACAGCTTCATGGTCACCTTTACTGAGACCAGCTTTTTATTCCCAGATTAAAAAGAAACTAAATTCAAATTCTCAACCTGGCATGGTGGGATTTGGACTTCCATTCTCTGGATTATTTGTCCAGGCATCTCGTGATGTAACCACTACACCCGTGTACCCCATTTCTTCAACACCTTCAGCACGGTGGCATAGTGGTTAGCACTGTTGCCTCACAGCGCCAGGGACCCGGGTTCGAATCCAGCCTCGGGCGACTGTCTGTGTGGAGTTTGCACATTCTCCCCGTGTTTGCGTGGGTTTACTCCGGGTGCTCCGGTTTCCTCCCACAGTCCAAAGATGTGCGGGTTAGGTTGATTGGCTATGATAAATTGACCCTTAGTGTTGGGGGGATTAAATACGTGGGGTTACGGGGATAGGGTGGGATATGTGTTGGTGTAGGGGTTACGGGGATCAGGTGGGATATGTGTCGGTGCAGGCTCGATGGGCCGAAATGGCCTCTATCTGCACTGTGTGGTTTCTGTGATTTCTGTGATTCTGTGACCTCAAACCTTCACAAAGATCCCTTAAGCTCACACCGAGCCTTTATTTACAAAAGGAATTGGAGGTTCATCTGCTGTCTTTGTCGTTGGCGTCTTCTTCTCATGGCTCTGCGATAAGTCCAGACAATGGCCCAGAAATTGCTGGAGTGGGGCATCTCGCAATGAGTTGAATTCGTTGTAACAGCGCAAGTCCAGCAATTTCTTGAAACTCACAGGGAGGTTGATGGCGAGATCCTGCTTTTGCGAGGCTAACGGCGGAGCGGCGCAAACCGTCCAGCAATTTGTGGCGATTCTCAACTCACGGCGTAGCTCTTCCTCACCACAAATTGCTGTTTTTATTACACACTAATAATAGGAGGGGGCACCTTTAACTCGCGTTATTTTGCCACCAAATTCTGGGCCAATATTTTTTGGCGTGCAGGGGAGGAAGACGGAGGCAGGTAAAGAGTCATTCTTTAAAATGGTGCAGATACAGCGCACGTAACGGACAGCCGGAATCTGATGCTGTCTATCGCCGTACACCCTGAGCATTAACAGGCAGGTTGGATCTGATGATGTTTCATTGGCCTTTGCCGCTGATGCTTCCTTGTGTTCCTTGCTCACCGCAGTCACTGCACTTTCCACACTCACTCCTGTTTTGCACAGCTTAATATTCGGAGCCATAACCTGCGTGACAGGAGTCATCGGAATCGGGATCGGGGCAGTGATTTCGAAACACTTGAAGAAGAAGAATCCTCAAGCAGACCCTCTTATTTGTGCAGTCGGCATGTTGAGCTGCAGCCCCTGCCTCTTCTTTGCTATCGTGCTGGCCAAACACAGCGCTGCAATGGCGTATGTAAGTACTGATGTTACCCTACAGTACTCTGACTTCGTACTGATGTACGAGGTGCTCAGGGAGATGTAAGTGAGGATCACATTGAAACGTAGCTACGGGGATTGTAAAGTAATGCTCTCAGCACCTTGCATCTCTATAGCACCTTTAACATGGACACACATCCCAGGGTGCTGCTCAGATATACTTTCGCTGTTTGGTTAAGAACAAGTTAATTAGGATGTGAAGAAAATATTTATAAGAACATAAGAAATAGGAGCAGGAGTAGGCCATACGGCCCCTCGGGCCTGCTCCGCCATTCAATAGGATCATGGCTAATCTGAATCTTGACTCACGTCCACTTTCCTGCCCTCTCCCCGTAACCCCTAATTCCCTTATCTGCTAGGAAAATGTCTATCTCCATTTTAAATTTATTTAATGTTGCAGCTTCCACAGCTCTCTGGGGTAGCAAATTCCATAGATTTACTACCCTCTGAGTGAAGAAGTTTCTCCTCATCTCAGTTTTGAAAGGGCAGCCCCTTATTCTAAGATTATGCCCCCTAGTTCTAGTCTCACCCATCAGTGGAAACATCCTCCCCGCATCCACCCGATCAAGCCCCCTCACAATCTTGTATGTTTCAATAAGATCGCCTCTCATTCTTCTGAATTCCAATGAGTAGAGTCCCAACCTACTCAACTTTTCCTCATACGTCAACCCCCTCATCTCTGGAATCAACCGAGTGAACCTTCTCTGAACTGCCTCGAGAGCAAGTATATCTTTTCTTAAATATGGAAACCAAAACTGCACGCAGTATTCCAGGTGTGGCCTCACCAATACCCTGTATAACTGCAGCAAGACTTCCCTGTTTTTATACTCCATCCCCCTTGCAATAAAAGCCAAGATTCCATTGGCCTTCCTGATCACCTGCTGCACCTGCATACTAACTTTTTGTGTTTCATGCACCAGGACCCCCAGATCCCTTTGTACTGTAGCACTTTGCAGTTTCTCTCCATTTAGATAATAACTTGCTCTTTGATTTTTTCTGCCAAAGTGCATAACCTCACACTTTCCAACATTATATTGCATCTGCCAAATCTCTGTCCACTCACTTAGCCTGTCTATGTCCTTTTGCAGGTTTTTTATGTCCTCCTCACTCACTGCTTTCCCTCCCATCTTTGTATCATCGGCAAACTTGGATATGTTGCACTCGGTCCCTTCCTCCAAATCATTAATATATAAATTGTAAAGAGTTGGGGTCCCAGCACTGACCCCTGCGGAACACCACTAGTTACTGATTGCCAGCCTGAGAACGAACCATTTATCCCAACTCTTTGTTTTCTGTTAGATAGCCAATAAGAACATAAGAACATAAGAAATAGGAGCAGGAGTAGGCCAATTGGCCCCTCGAGCCTGCTCCGCCATTCAATAAGATCATGGCTGATCTGATCCTAACCGCCAATCCACTATGACAGGACTATCTCCTGAATCTAACAGAATTAGACACACGAAACAGGAGCAGGATCAGGCTACACGGCTCCTGGGCCCGCTCCGCTACCCACAGGGCCATGACCTATCCGAACCTAGACTCATGTCCAAATTCCTGCCCGCTCCCCGTAACCCTTAATTCCCTTTTCTTCTAGGAAACTGTCTATTTCTGTTTTAAATTTATGTAATGATGTAGCTTCGACAGCTTTTTGGGGCAGCATATTCCATGGACCTACCACCCTCTGAGTGAAGTAGTTCCTCCTCATCTCAGTTTTGAAAGAGCAGCCCCTTATTCTAAGACTATGCCCCCTAGTTCTAGTTTCACCCATCATCTGGAACATCCTCCCTGCATCCACCCGATCCAACCCCTTCATAATCTTATATGTTTCAATAAGATCGCCTCTCATTCTTCTGAACTCCAATGAGTAGAGTCCCAATCTACTCAACCTCTCCTCATATGTCCATCCCCTCATCCCCGGGATTAATCGAGTGAACCTTCTTTGTACTGACTCGAGAGCAAGTATGTCCTTTCTTAAGTATGGACACCAAAACTGTATGCAGTATTCCAGGTGCGGTCTCACCAATACCTTGTACAACTGAAGCAATACCTCCCTATTTTTATATTCTATCCCCCTAGCAATGAAAGCCAACATTCCACTGGCTGCCTTAATCACTTGCTGCACCTGCATACTAACCTTTTGAGTTTCGTGCACCAGGACCCCCAGATCCCTTTGTACTTCAGTACTTTCAAGTTTCTTGCCATTAAGATAATAACTTGCTCTACGATTTTTCCTGCCGAAGTGCATAACCTCACACTTTCCAGTATTGTATTCCATCTGCCAAATCTCTGCCCACTTACTTAGCCTGTCTATGTCCCCTTGCAGGTTTTTTATGTCCTCCTCACACTACTTTCCCTCCCATCTTAGTATCATCTGCAAACTTTGATGTGTTACACTCGGTCCCCTCCTCCAATCTTCCACCCATGCCAGTATATTACCCCCAATCCCGTGATTTTTTAACTTGATCAGTAATCTTTTGTGTGGAACCTTGTCAAATGCCTTTTGGAAGTCCAAATAAGAATTGTATAAGAATAATTGTCATTTTTCATGAAGTACTTGCATATATATCGTACCTTTCACAGCCTTAGGATATCCCAAAGCACTTTGCAGCCAATTAAGTACTTTTATTAAAGTACAGTCACTGTTGTAATGTATGAAACACGGCAGTCAAGTTACGTACTGCAAACTCTCATAAACAGCAATGTGATAATGGCCAGATAATCTGTTGTAATGATAGTTAAAGGATAAAAACAGGACACTGGGGAGGACTCCCCAACTCTTTTTCAAATAGTGCCATGAGCTCTTTTACATCCACCTGAGAGGGCAGACAGAGTCTTGGGTTTTTAAAAATGTTTTATGGGATGTGGGCGCCGCTGGCAAGGCCAGCATTTATTGCCCATCCCTAATTGCCCTTGAGAAGGTGGTGGTGAGCCGCCTTCTTGAACCGCTGCAGTCCGTGTGGTGAAGGTGCTCCCACAGTGCAGTTAGGGAGTGAGTTCCAGGATTTTGACCCAGCGACGATGAAGGAATGGTGATATACTTCTAAGTCAGGGTGGTGTGTGACTCGGAGGGGAACTTGGAGGTGGTGGTGTTCCCATGCGCCTGCTGCCCTTGTCCTTCTAGGTGGAAGAGGTCACGGGTTTGGGAGGTGCTGCCAAAGAAGCCTTGGCGAGTTGCTGCAGTGTATCTTGTAGATGGTACACACTGCAGCCATGGTACGCCGGTGGTGGAGGGAGTGAATGTTTAAGGTGGTAGAGGGGGTGCCAATCAAGCGGGCTGCTTTGTCCTGGATGGTGTCGAGCTTCTTGAGTGTTGTTGGAGTTGCACTCATCCAGGCAAGTGGAGAGTATTCCATCACACTCCTTACTTGTGCCTTGTAGATGGTGGAAAGGCTTTGGGGAGTCAGGAGATGAGACACTCGCTGCAGAATATCTAGCCTCTGACCTGCTCTTGTTGCCACAGTATTTATGTGGCTGGTCCAGTTAAGTTTCTGGACAATGGTGACCCCTAGGATGTTGATGGTGGGGGATTCGGCGATGGTAATGTCAAGGGGCGGTGGTTAGACTCTCGCTCGTTAGAGATAGTCATTGCTTGGCACTTGTGTGGCGCGAATGTTACCTGCCACTTATCGGCCCAAGCCTGAACGTCGTCCAGGTCTTGTTGCATGCGGGCATGGACTGCTTCATTGTCTGAGGAGTTGTGAATGGCACTGAACACTGTGCAGTCATCAGCGAGCATCCCCATTTCTGAAAGGCAGCACCTCCGACAGTGCAGCGGAAGCTCCCTCAGTACTGTACTGGAGTGGCAGCCGAGATTATGTGCTCAGGTCTCTGGAGTGGAACTTGAACCCACGACTCTTTTGACTCGGAGGTGAGAGTGCTCCCAACTGAGCCATGACTGACACCGAAGTAACTGGGATTGTTAGAGTGAAAGGAATGTTGTAGGAAAGATAGAGTGCACCATAACAGCAGGAGCCAGGAGACAAGCGAGACACAGGCCGCTAGCAGAAACGGAAATGGCGGGGTGGGGGACGAGTGAGTCTGATTGAAGAATGAAATTTGGGCGACATACCATCAGGATCCCAAAAGATGCGAGAAATCCTGGATTCAGTCGGGTACCGGAGGCAGAAGGTGGAGGAAAGCTTTATTCTGGGGCATCTACGTGAATCATTCAGACATAATGGCCGAACTAGGGATCGTTGTAGCAGCAGGAACTAAGATGTGTTTGGACTAGCTGAAGAATGGCTTACGGCAGTAGTTGGACAGGAAGACAACACCGTGTGGGATAGGATGTTAAGGAAGGGTAGATTGGATAGGAAAGGACAGGGTACAGGTCTATCAATCAGAGACCCTTAGGAGGTAAAGGATGTAAGCCCTGCGGTTTAGATTTCTAAGTGCACGCAGGTGATGGGGAATTTACCTGCCGGCAATACCTAGTGAAAAATCACTGGCAACGCGTCAACTTCGCCGGCCCACATCACAGAAGGGCAGGTGTACCCAGTGAAATACTCTGTCTGGACCTTTCCTAAGACAGAGCGATGAAATAACCCTCGGGGTTTGCTACAGGCCACAGAGCTCGGAGAAAGAGGGAGGACAGAATGCATTGTGAGGAGATGAGGAGGAGATGTGGAAACCGGAAGGTTATATTCATAGGGCATTTCAGTCAGCCGAAAATAGAAATTGGGATAGCCGAAGAGGCTTGGGGTCAGAGTTGGTAAATATAAGGTGCGATTGCTCACTGACCCGGTGAGGCCGTGCTCACCTCCAATCTCTAATGGTAGCTGGCCCCCAATAGCAAAGGGCAAGTGGAAGTCAAACCACCTCCGAGTGACTGCGACCATACCATGATTCATTTTGCTAAGATTTGGGATTCGGCCCTGCCCACGATTGTGGTCAACGCCCAGGTATATAATTTTACAAAGGCCACGGTCCGGGTATTGAGGGAAGGACTGCAACAGGCTGACTAGGTAACTAGTTGGTCGACGCCTCGATTGAAAACGCGGAGTGACGGACGCTCTGCAGAGGCTGAGCGGCCGGTGAAGGCAGCGCTATATCTTCCAGCTAGTAGATGGCAGCACTGTATCTGGAAAAAACCCCAAACAAATCCAGAATACTCGCAGAGAAACACGGTGAAGACTGAGCTCTCGTGGCAGGTTCAGAGAATGGGCACTGCATGATAAAATACTGGGTATAACAGGACATCAGTACAGGTTACAGGCCCTGTCAGGAGTTGCCTTGTACATTAAAGGCCCTCAAAGATCCCATCTGAACATTTACTGACAAGAAAAATGCATCATTTAAAGAGCCAGGCACTTTCAGAGATGATGTACTTCCTGTAATTCATGTGATTTATCCCTAGGCTTACCTTTCCCTTTAAGTAATTCATCTCCGATCTCCTTAAGTTCATTACCCAAGTTCTTATACTAGCCAGTTCCCACACTGTTGTGTTGTCACTGTTGTAATGTAGGAAACACAGCAGCCAATCTATGCACAGCAAGCTCCCGCAAACAACAACAGGATAAATGGCCAGATAATCTGTTTTAGAGGTTGTTGGTCGAGGGATAAATATTGGCCAGGACACCGGGGAGAACTCCTCTGCTCCTCTTCCAACCATGTTGTCTAAATTCCCCATTACACACACACACACACACACACACACACACACACACACACACACACACACTTACACCTTTGTAGCTCACTGACAGATATCCATGATCAGCACAGGCACGATGGGCCGAATGACCTCCTCCTGTGCTGGAAAATTCTATCATTCTATATACGAGAAACCAATATTGTAAGTCCGCTGTATGATGCACAGCCGCATAAAATACACTGCCCGATATCAACAACAACTTGCATTTATATAGCGCCATTAATGTAGTAAAATGTCCCAGCCTTGTATAATACACAGCTTTATATAATACACACCCTATATAATACACACCCTATATAACACACTTGCAGCACATTATAGAAAGGGTGTTAAAGCTGTAGAGAACTTGGAGCGTACTTTCACCAGGATGACAAGAAAGTGTGCTGTCCCGTATACAACTGGCCCAGGCAATGTGCCGTCCCGTATACAACTGGCCCAGGCAATGTGCCGTCCCGCATGCAGTGTGCCCCAGATGGTTCTCCACCCTGCATTCAGTGCACGGAGCCTCTGCTCTATTCCAGAGCTGTTGTGTGTCAGCTGTGGCTCAGTGGGTAGCACTCTTGCCTCGGAGTCAGAAGGTTTGGGTTCAAGTCCCACTCCAGAGACTTGAGCATAAAAATCCAACCTGACACTCCAGTGCAGTGCTGAGGGAGTGCTGCACTGTTGGACCTTTCGGATAAGACGTTAAACCGAGTCCCCGTCTGCTCCCTCAGGTGGACGTAAAAGATCCCACGGCACCATTTGAAGAAGAGCAGGGGGAGTTCTCCCCAGTGTCCTGGCCAATATTTATCCCTCAACCAACATCGCTAAAATAGATTATCTAGTCATTTATCACATTGCTGTTTGTGGGACCTTGCTGTGCACAAATGGGGCACCATGTTTCCTACATTACAACAGTGACTACACTTCAAAAGAACTTAATTGGCAGTAAAGTGCTTTGGGACATCTTGAGGTCTTTCTTTTTATCCTTTTCCAGCAATGAAGTGGCTTTGTGTAATCATGTCCTCTGACCTGTCTTTATCACGGGCTTGTTAACCACTCTCCTGCCTATGTGTACTACTGAATCTTTTTATACTGAAGTGCATTCGCACGACTAATCTGCAACCAGCTCACGACCCACCAGCTTAGCTCGTAGTGCAACCACCCTGCGCCTTCCCCCATCACTTAGTGGCTACATTCAAAAACTGGCGACCATGCTGAAGATTAGGCATGTAATTTAGGGATAGCCGATAGCAATCATTGCCATCGCCCCGGCAACCCCATGGTGACTGCATGTCTTCTCCTTGCCTAGTGCCTGATGGTAGTACAAAATGACACACTGAGTAAAGTTCTTCTTCTTTTTCCAAAGTTCTTCATCTTCGTGGGTGAGATCTTCCTCGCTTTGAATTGGGCAATTGTCGCAGACATTCTCTTGGTGAGTACCAGCCACTAGCTCACTGCTGCTCCATCAACCAATTCTAGACTAATAACATATTTTTTAATGCCTCATGTTGTTTGGACAAGGTATTTCTACTTGTGGAGCTGAATGTGTGAGAAGAACTTTCAATTTTGCAATCTCCAAACGCTCATGAGATGGGAATTATGAAATCAATTTTTTCTTATTTTGTTGAAGAGTCCGTCAGCCATAGAAAGGTCTTCAGATTCCGAAGGAATCCCGATTGTCACATGCCCATTTTTTTTTACAATTCAACTTGATCAATGGGAACACAAGAGCAGGCGTAGGCCATTCAGCCCCTTGAGCCTGTTCAAACATTCAATTAGATCAGGGCTGAACTTCATTTACCCACCTTGGTTCTTTAACCCTTAATACCCTTATTTAACAAAAAAACTATCAATCTCAGTTTTGAAAGTTTTAATTGACCCCCTGGGCTCAACAGCTTTTTGCGGGGAGAGAGTTCCAGATTTCCACTACCCTTTGTATGAAGAAGTGCTTCCTGACATCACCCCTGAATGGCCTGGCTCTAATTTGAAATATAATAAGTCATAGAGTTATACAGCACAGAAAGAGGCCCTTCGGCCCGTCGTGTCCACGCCGGCCATCAAGCCCTGTCTATTCTAGTCCCATTTTCCAGCACTTGGTCCGTAGCCTTGTATGCTATGGCATTTCAAGTGCTCATCTAAATGCTTCTTGAATGTTGTGAGGGTTCCTGCCTCTACCACCCTTTCAGGCAGTGAGTTCCAGATTCCAACCACCCTCTGGGTGAAAAAGTTTTTCCTTAAATCCCCTCTAAACCTCCTGCCCCTTACCCTGAAACTATGCCCCCTGGTTATTGACCCCTCTACTAAGGGGAAAAGTTCCTTTCTATCTACCCTATCTATGCCCCTCATAATTTTGTACACCTCAATCAGGTCCCCCCTTAGCCTTCTCTGTTCTAAGGAAAACAACCCCAGCCTGTCCAGTCTATCTTCACAGCTGAAACGCTCCAGCCCAGGTAACATCCTGGTGAATCTCCTCTGCACCCTCTCTAATGCAATCACATCCTTCCTATAGTGTGTCGACCAGAACTGCACACAGTATTCAAACTGTGGCCTAACTAGCGTTTTGTGCAGCTCCATCATAACCTCCCTGCTCTAATATTCTATGCCTCGGCTAATGAAGGCAAGTATCCCATATGCCTTCTTAACCACCTTATCTACCTGTCTTGCTGCCTTCAGGGATCTATGTACATGAACACCAAGGTCCCTCTGATCCTCTGTTCTTCCTAGGGTCCGACCATTCATTGTGTATTCCTTTGCCTTGTTAGTCCTCCCAAAATGCATCACCTCACACTTTTCAGGGTTAAATTCCATTTGCCGCTGTTCTGCCCATCTGACCAACCCATCTATATCGTCCTGTAGCCTGAGGCTTCCCTCCTCGCTATTTACCACTCCAGCAATTTTCGTGTCATCTGCGAACTTGCTGATCATACCTCCTACATTCATATCTAAATCATTAATGTACACGACAAACAGCAAAGGACCCAGCACCGATCCCTGCGGTACACCACTGGACACAGGCTTCCAGTCACAAAAATGTCGATCAACATCCTCTGCCTCCTGCCACGAAGCCAATTTTGGATCCAATGTGCCAAATTGCCCTGGATCCCATGGGCTATTACCTTCTTGACCAGTCTCCCATGCGGGACTTTGTCAAAAGCCTTACTGAAGTCCATGTAGACTACATCAACTGCACTACCCTCATCCATACACCTAGTCACCCCCTCGAAAAATTCAATCAAATTGGTTAGACATGATCTCCCCCTGACAAAGCCATGCTGACTATCCTTGATTAATCCTTGCCTCTCCAAGTGGAGACTAATTCTGTCCCTCAGAATTTTTTCTAATAATTTCCCTACCACTGATGTTAGGCTCACTGGCCTGTAATTCCCTGGTTTATCCCTACTACCCTTCTTGAATAATGGTACTATGTTAGCTGTCCTCCAGTCCTCTGGCACCTCCCCTGTGGCCAGAGAGGTTCTGAAAATTTGTGTCAGAGCCCCTGCAATCTCCTCCCTTGCCTCACACAGCAGCCTGGGATACATCCCGTCTGGCCTGGGGATTTATCCACTTTTAAGCCCGCTAAGTATATCACAATCCCCCTGCCAGATTTCTATGCCTGCATCGTCCTTCTCCATAGTGAACACAGATGCAAAATATTCATTTAAAACCTCACCTACATCTTCCGGCTCTACACACAGATTGCCACTTTGGTCCCTAATGGGCCCTTCTCTTTCCCTGGTTATCCTCTTGCCCTTAATATACTTATAAAACACCTTGGGATTTTCCTTTATTTTGCCCACCAGTGTTTTTTCATGCCCCCTCTTTGCTCTCCTAATTTCTTTTTTTAAGTAATCCCCTGCACTTTCTATACTCCTCTAGGGCTTCCACTGTTTTTAGTCCTTTGTATCTGCTAAAAGTCTCCCTTTTTTTCCTAATCCATTCTTGTATATCCCTTGACATCCAGGGTTCCCTGGACTTGTTGGTCCCACCCTTGACCTTTACGGGAACATGTTGGGGCTGTACTCTCTCTATTTCCTTTCTGAATGACTCCCACTGCTCTGATGTGGATTTTCCTTCAAGTAGCTGATCCCAGTCCACTTTGGCCAGATCCTGCCTTATCATATTTAAATCGGCCTTCCCCCAATTTAGAACCTTTATTTCCGGTCCATCTTTGTTCTTTTCCATGACTACCTTAAATCTCACCGAATTATGGTCACTGTCACCAAAATGCTCTCCTACTGACACTTCTACCACTTGTCCAGCTACATTCCCTAGAATTAGGTCCAGTACCGCCCCCCCTCTTGTAGGACTTTCTACATGCTGGCTCAAAAAGCTCTCCTGGGTGCACTTTAAGAATTCCGCACCCTCTAAGCCTTTCACACTATGACTATCTCAGTTAATATTGGGGAAGTTGAAACCCCCTACTATTATTACCCTATTATTTCTACACTTCTCCGATATTTGCCTACATATCTGTTCCTCTATCTCCCTGACTGTTTGGAGGCCTATAGTACACTCCCAGCAAAGTGCTTGCCCCCTTTTTGTTTTTAAGCTCTACCCATATGGCCTCATTAGAGGAACCTGCTAAGATATCATCCCTCCTTACAGCAGTAATTGACTCCTTGATTAATATTGCGACACCCCCTCCTCTTTTACACTCCACTCTGTCTCGCCTGAAGATTCTATACCCTGGAATATTGAGCTGCCAGTCCTGCCCCTCCCTCAACCATGTGTCTGTGATAGCAACAATATCATACTCCCATGTGTTCATCAACACCTTCAATTCATCTGCCTTACTCGTAAGACCCCTTGCATTAAAATAAATGCCATCCAGCCTTGCCATACTCCCTTCTGCTGTTACATATTTGCTCTGCCTTTCAGACTGACTTGTTTTTTCCTCTATATTTGGCTGTGCATCACCCCCTACTATAACTCCACTCCGTATCCCATCCCCCTGCCAAGTTAGTTTAAACCCCCCCCAACAGCATTAGCAAACCTCCCCGCAAGGACGTTGCTCCCGTTCCGGTTCAGGTGCAACCCGTCCGACGTACAGGTCCCACCTTCCCCAGAAACAGACCCAGTGATCCAGGAAACTAAAGCCCTCCCTCCTGCACCAAATCTTTAGCCACGCATTCATCTGCTCTATCCTCCTATTCCTATACTCACTAGCACGTGGTACCGGGAGTAATCCAGAGATTACAACCTTTGAGGTCCTGCTTTTTAATCTGCTACCTGTTGTGTCTGTGTGTTGATAGAGACACTGAAGACAGGAGTTGGTTTCATAGGTGTTTACTAAACAAAGTCTGGAGGGGAACTAACTGATACAACACAATATACAGGCTTATATAGCCTGAGTGGCCATTACCGGCATTACAGTACACATGGGGCTCTTAAAGGCACATACACTACAATTCCTCCCCTTTTAGCCAACCAGTACATAATATTTTAAGTAATTATTAATTACATGTTACAAGAAAAATAATCTACACATTGCTGCATTTAATTAATTATAAGTCAGTCTCCCTGGAGGCTTCCTGACTCGGTCCGGATAACGCCTCGGTGGTGTAGTAGTTTCTGGTGGTGTAGTAGGTTCTTTTGGCAAGGCTGATTCGGCTTGAATGCCAGTGTCGGGTTCATCGGGTTCCAGTATCACCGGATCGGAGGTAGATATGGGTATCTCTACTTCATCGTTAGGCGTATAGAGTTGTGATGTAGGTTGTCCCTTTTCAGATGACTCTATGATTTGGTCAGCATGGTGCCTTATTATGCTTTCTCCGATGTCCACGGTATACATCAGCGGTCCTAGTCGTGTGCAGATAGTTCCAGGCTGCCATTTCTTGGTACGGTAGTCCCGGGCCAAAACTTGTTGACCTATCTGGAAGGTTCTAGTTGGCCTTTCATTCATGCCATGAAATTGCCGGTTCTCCACGTCCCTTCTGATGTTGGGCTTGATCAAATCCAGCCGGCATCTTAGGCTTCTATTGAAGAACATCATGGCGGGAGTTTGGTTTGAAACCATATGTGTTGCATTCCTGTATGCGAACAACAAGTTATCCACCTTGTGCTGAAGTTTTATGTCTTCATTACCCATGGCCTTTATGGCCTTCTTGAAGGTCTGGACAAACCTTTCAGCCAATCCATTGGTGGCGGGATGGTATGGGGCGGACGTGTAGTGCTTAACCCCATTGTTTTTTAAGAACTTCCTGCGGTCCATTATCAGACGGATCTGTTCCGGCAGCCCATTCCTGGCAAATATGGTCCTTAATACTGTGATGGTTTTTTCCCGTGGTGGTGGAGGACATCTTTATTACCTCTGGCCACTTGGAGTGTGCATCAACTGCGATTAAGAACATTGAGTCCATAAATGGACCAGCAAAGTCGATGTGTACCCTTTGCCAGGGAGATGAGGGCCACTCCCATGGATGTAGAGGGGCTTGGGGTGGAGCGTTTTGGACCTTCTGGCATCTTAGGCAGCTCTTGGTCATTTCTTCGATGTCTCCATTGATACCTGGCCACCATACAAACACCCTGGCTAGGTTCTTCATTTTCACTCCACCCAGATGCCCCTCGTGAAGCTCCTTTAGAACTTTATCCTGGAGTTTGGGTGGAATCACCACTCTGGATCCACACATCAAGATTCCTCGGCACACTGACAGCTGTTCTCTTCTTTGCGAGAATGCTGGCAACAGTGGTTCGCCATGTGCTGGCCATCCCTTCACTGTTAAATCGTAGACTCGTGAGAGAGTCGGGTCATTTCTAGTTTCCCTTTCAATGGCAGAATTTGTTACTGGTAGACATTCGACTATGGTAGAGTGGAAAATCTCCACTGGGTCTACGGTAGGTGCTTCTTCTACCGTTGGCAACGGTAGGCGCGATAACCCGTCAGCATTCCCATGCTGTTTTGATCCTTTGTATTCTATGTTGTATTGGTGTGCCCCTAGAAAAAGGGACCACCTCTGTAGCCTTTGCGCTGTCATAATGGGAACACCCTTTTTAGGGTTGAATATGGAGATGAGGGGTTGATGGTCAGTCAACAAGGTAAATTTTTGTCCGTGTAGGTAATGGTTGAATTTCTTCACTCCCCATACCAGGCTGAGTGCTTCCCTGTCGATTTGGGCATAGTTACGCTCAGCTGAGTTCAATGAGCGTGACGCAAAAGCTATCGGCCGTTCCGAGCCATCAGGGAATCTATGCGATAATACTGCTCCTACGCCATAAGGGCATGCATCGCACGCCAGTCTGATTGGCAGTGATGGGTTGTAATGAGCCAAAACTTCTTTGGACGTGATTAAGTCTTTGCATTTATGGAAGGCACGTTTACAGTCTTCGCTCCATTTCCAAATTACTCCTGTTTGTAGCAGTTCATTAAGAGGGTGTAGAAGAGTTGATAAGTTCGGTAAAAATTTATGATAGTAATTTATTAATCCCAGGAACGACCTTAATTGTGAAACATTTTCAGGTGCTGGGGCTTTTATGACCGCTTCAATTTTTTCAGGTGACTTATGCAACCCTTCCTTATTAATTATGTGGCCACAATATGATATTTGATTTTGGAAAAATTCGCACTTGGGGCGATTTGCTCGTAGGCCCCGTTCTCTCAGCCTAGTGAGCACCTGCTCCAAATTGGCAAGGTGCTCGTTGTCGTTTTCTCCTGTTACAAGGATGTCGTCTAGGTAGCATTGAGTCCCCGGAATCCCTTGGAGGACTTGCTCCATAGCTCTTTGCCAGATAGCTGGAGCGGATGTTACTCCGAAAACCAGTTGATTGTACTGGTACAGACCTTTGTGTGTATTTATCGTGAGATATATTTTAGAGGCCTCTTCAACCTCCATCTGTAGATATGCCTGTGCCAAGTCAATTTTGGTGAAACGTTTCCCTCCGGATAGTGAGGCGAAAATATCTTCTATCCTCGGAAGAGGATACTGTACCGTGTGAAGGACCGGGTATACAGTCACCTTGAAGTCTCCACAGATGCAAATTTTTCTCTGTTCTTCAGATTTATCATTATTCAATGCTTTCTTCATGACTGGAACGATAGGTGTTGCCCACTCGCTCCAATCTATTTTCGATAATACGCCTGCCTTTTCCAAATTCTCCAGCTCTGCCTCGACTGCTGGACGAATTGCGTATGGCACCGGTCTTGCCTTAAAAAACTTGGGAATTGCTGCATCTTCCACTTTTATTGAGGCGGTGATGCCTTTCAAGGTTCCTAGTTTCTCTTGAAACACTTCTTTGGCGTTGGCCAAGATGTCTTTTAATCGTTCAGGTATGACGTCATCATCGTTTTTTTTCTTACTGGTCACCGTCAGTGCCTGAATGGAGTGCCAGTCTAAACGTATTTTCCTGATCCATTCACGTCCCAACAGCGGTGGACCACCATCTTGTAGAATGTATAAATACAACTTTTGTATTTCCTTGCCGTTGTATACAACAGGCACCCTTCTTTTTCCTTTGGGGTATACTTTCTGCCCCATATATGTTTTCAAGATAATGGATGTGTCTTTTAAAGGTATATGCGGAAATAGCCGCTCGTAATCCCGTCGATTTATGATGGTCAGAGCTGATCCTGTATCTAGCTCCATTTTAACTGGGGACCCTGCTATCGTGAGGGTAACCCAAATGGTCTGGTAATCATCTTTGGCAATTACATTATGTAATTTGAGACAGCTTAGTCTCTTGTTTTCGGAGTCGCTATCGCTCTTCTGGTCTTCGGAGCTACTGTCCGTCATCATTTGTACCTTTCTGTACTTTTCTTTATTGATTTTTTTTTTTCCTGTCTGTGGATTTTTTTGTCCAGATCGGCATACCCGTGCAATGTGTCCAATCTTTCCGCATTGCCTGCATGCTTTGTCCTTGAACCAGCAGTACCTCTGGTCATGGGTGGATCTGCCGCAGCGATAACATCTCTCGAAACCCTGTGTCATTTCATGGGTGCCGAAGTCCTGCGTCTTTTGTTGTATCTCTGCAGCTCCTCTTGTGGCTGCTTCGTATGATACAGCCATACTGAAAGCCTTGTCCAGTGTTAAATCTTTTTCAGAAAGTAGCCTTTTCTGTGTTCCTTCACTTAAGAGACCGCAGACGAATTTGTCTCGAAGATAATCTGCTAGTCCTGCCCCGAATTGGCAGTGTTTTGATAGCTTTCTTAATTCGGTGAGGTAATTAGCGTTACTTTCATTCTTGTGTTGATTTCTCTTGAAGAATTTGAATCGTTCCGCTATCAGCAGCGGTGTTGGGTTTAAGTGGTCCTGTAGGGTATCAACAATTTCTTTAAAATTCTTGTCCTTTGGTTTGGCTGGAGTGATTAAATTTCGTAACAGCCCGTATGTCTTTGCGCCCATTAGATTTAGCAGTACTGAAGCTTTTTTTTCATCTTCTATTCCATTTGCGGTGCAATATACCTCCACTCTTTCCACATATATGGTCCAATCCTCTATCTCGTTATCAAAAGCATCAATATTGCCAGACTTAGGCATCCTAGAAATAAAATGGCGCTTCCCGCTCTTTCCCCGCCGCTGCTGCCGATGACACCGCGGTTTCCGTTCTTTTTATTTATTTATTTACAGTTGGAGACTTGTTCCCGCCGGACTCTCTATGTCTGAACGCCGACCTGCTTGCAGCGCCGGCCATCTCCCGAGTGCTCCCTCCCCATCTGTTACTGCTTGCCTCCGCTTTCGCTGCTTGGCCCAGCTGTAGAGCCAGCCACTGGAGCCCCAGCCCGATGCCCAGGAAGGATTATTGCAGTACCTGCCACCAGCTTGGCTAGCTGGTGAAACCACAGCTTTTTCTTTTTCTTGATTTTTCTTCAACTTTGGACGCCAGAGGAATCGATGTCCTTGAGGTGCTGCCGAATTGCAGGTAAGTCCGTTTCCAATTCGTCACCACTGTTGTGTCTGTGTGTTGATAGAGACACTGAAGACAGGAGTTGGTTTCATAGGTGTTTACTAAACAAAGTCTGGAGGGGAACTAACTGATACAGCACAATATACAGGCTTATATAGCCCGAGTGGCCATTACCGGCATTACAGTACACATGGGGCTCTTAAAGGCACATACACTACACTACCTAGCTCCCTAAATTCTTGTTGCAGGACCTCATCCCTCTTTCTACCTATGTCGTTCATACCAATGTGAAACACGACCTCTGACTGTTCGCCCTCCCCCTTCAGAATGCCCTGCAGCCGTTCAGTGACATCCTTGACCCTGAGGGAGGCAACATACCATCCTGGAATCACATCTGCGGCTGCAAAACTGTCACTTTCACCGTTTTCCAACACAGAAAGACAGATGTTGAAAGAGATGCACTCTGGGCCTTTCCTGACTACCTGCCTGCCCCCCTTCTGACTGGTGGTCTCCTATTCCCTCTTTGACTGCACTTTCTTAAGCTGCGGGGTGACCACGTCTAAAAACGCGCTATCCACGTAACTCTCAGCGTCGCGGATACACCGCAGTGCCTCCAGCTGATGCTCAAGCTCCGAAAACCGGATCTCAATTTGGCCAAACCGTTGGTACTTACTGCACATGTGGTCATCCTGACTGCAAGAAGCGTCTAGGAATTCCCACATGCTGCAGGCCGTGCAATGCATGGGACTGAGGTCCCCTGCCATACTTTTAATTAAAAAACTCTTACCTCAAATTTAAACTCTCGGATTCTCGCTCTCCCAAACTAACTTAACTATGGACTACCTTAAAAGAAATAAACTTAAAATTGAAGAAAAAAAGCACTCACCCACTACTCACCAATCAGCTTCTTCCCCTGCGCCGGCGTCACTTTCTGTACTGTGACGTCACCCTCGAATTCTGCCGCTGCTCGACTGGGCCTGAAAACCACCGACCTTTATTTTCTCCCACAGCCGCTGTTCCCTCGCCGGTCCGCCGCTCCCGCTGCTGCCGCTGTTCCCTCGCTGGTCCGCCGCTCCCGCTGCTGCCGCTGTTCCCTCGCCGGTCCGCCGCTCCCGCTGCTCCCTCGCAGGTCCGCCGCTCCTGCTGCTGCCGCTGCTCCCTCGCAGGTCCGCCGCTGCTGCCGCTGCTCCCTCGCAGGTCCGCCGCTGCCGCTGCCCCCTCGCAGGTCCGCCGCTCCCGCTGCTGCCGCTGCTCCCTTGTTCTGGACTCTCCTACCAGAGGAAATAATTTCTCTCTCTACCCTATCAAATCCTCTAATCATCTTAAACGCCACAATTAGATCACCCTTTAATCTTCTATACTCGACGGAATACAATGACCGACTTCCAAATTGGCCCAAACCCACTTCAATCCTTTTGTTTGGGTTAAACCAAGTTTGAGACATGGACAGTAAATTGTGTCATGGCTTCCTCTTGCCAACCCCACCCATTCAAGAACGCGACTGTCAGTACCCCAACTAATCTCATCGCCTTGCAGCCAGCTCATTCTCCCATGTTACCATTTCTCAGCTGTTTTATTTGCTGCCTGGATCCGGATGGTTAATTTTTTTTCTTTTTCAAGGGTGAAGGGAAGGATATTCAAATGTAGTAGAGATGTTTCAAATATTATTGTTTTTCTGTTGACATTTCAGCCACTGGTAGCTAAGCAATGGCTATAGTTGCTGGGGTGTGTTGTGTATGTATAAGAGAATAACTGGTCTCAGACTGCAGTACCGGCAGTGACCACCCCTGTATAAAAGGCGCTAGAGAGCCTCTGTTGTTTAGTTTCGTTATGGACTTCCACCAGTAAAGATCAGTTTGTTTTCACTCCTGCTGGTCCGTGTCTAAATCATTCACGGACTTAACACTGGCGACGAGTAAGAAACGAACTTACCTGCAACTCAGCAGCAGCTCCGACGACGTTGTTGAAGGTCGGAGCCAGAAGAAAGAAAAAAAAAAAAAATAGAGTCCATTGAAACTCGAGAAACGGGCGTCGACCGTCAATCATCGGGTTCAAGGCTTTGCAGGAGCGACTTTCCAGAGCCAGGCTGGATTCCTCGGTCCGTGGTTTCCCAGCTAATCGGGCTGGTGGCGGGTAGTGCTCTGATCCTTCCTGGGCTGCGGCGGGCTGAAGCTCGATCGGGTGGCCTTTCAACGGGGCCGGGCAGCGAGTCGGGAAGCAAGGAGAGAGAGAGAGGTTGGAGCACACAGGGCGCGGCCGGTGTTTCGAAGCCGGGCAGCGTTCGGACCTAAGAAGAGGGAGGGAAGTGTCCCAGAGGGTCCGCTCCACGACAGGAAAATATTAAAAGAAAAAGAATACATGCAAGAAACCGTGGAAAGCAGCGCTAACAACAGCGGGGAAGAAGACAAAGCGCGGGAGGCACCATTTTGTTAAATCGGGGAAGAAGGCAAAGCGCGGGAGGCGCCATTTTAGATTTGCAAGATGCCGAAGACTGGCTGTATCACTGCTTTTGATAATACATTAGAGGACTGGACCACGTATGTGGAAAGAGTCGAGGTATATTTCGAGGCAAATGAAATAGCGGAGGGGAAAAAGGCATCAATATTGCTAAACTTAATGGGCGCTAGAACGTACGGCCTATTGCGGGATCTGATTACTCCAGCCAAACCGAAGGCGAAGAGTTTTAACGAAATTGTTGCTGTTCTACAGGAGCACTTAAACCCTGCACCGCTGTTGATAGCAGAAAGATTTAAATTCCACAGGAGAACTCAGCACAAAGATGAGAGCAATGCTGAGTATCTTACGGAACTACGCAAGCTATCAAAGCACTGCCAGTTCGGAGCAGGACTGGCAGATACCCTACGGGACAAATTTGTCTGTGGACTCCTGAGTGAAGGAACACAGAAGAAGTTACTCGCAGAAAAAGAGCTGACGCTAGATAAGGCTTTCAGCGTGGCAGTATCGTATGAAGCAGCAGCCAGGGGAGCTGCAGAAATTCAACAAAAACCACAGGAATACGGCACCCACGAAATGACACGGGGATTTGCAAAATGTTATCGCTGCGGCAGAACTAACCATGACCAGAAGGACTGCTGGTCCAAAGACAAAATATGCAGACAATGCGGGAAGATTGGACACATTGCATGAGTTTGTAGGTCTGGGAAGAAGACCAGCGACAACAAAAAGGCTACTAAGGAACCGTACAAGAAAGTACAAAAGATGACGGACAGTAGTCCCGAAGACCAGATGAGCGATAGTGAATCCAAGAACAGGAGATTAAGCTGTCTCAAACTTCACAATGTAATCGCAAAATGTAAGGATTCCGGGGGCTTCGTTTAAACTGGTTTACGGTAATCTACCTGGCCAGCAGTCTTTTTGCTGCTGCACTCTAAACCAATTTACAAACAGCGGTTTCGAATCGCTACTCCTCCTTTAGTTCTGAGTGGAGGAACTTATAATTAATGATATTAAAACGGAACACGTGGTTTGGATGAGAGAAAAAAATCAAGCTTTATTAACTAAAAGAAACTACAATCACAATATCAAACTATCCCACACGAACACAGTAAAATTGTAAAACTATATAACAAGGGGGTACACACGGCAAAAACGAGGGACACAATGGCTACAATGTTATTTAAACAATCTTAGCAATTCCCTTAAATCACCATCCCCCCCTTAACTCCTGCTAGGTTGCCTTGTTGAGAGTCAGAAAATCTCTGCTCACATGGTCCAGCGAAGAGAGAGAGAGAGCTCACCTATGTCCCAGGAAGTCAAGAGGCCAGATAGCTTCAGCATCTATCTTTATATATCTGGTGAGCCCCTCCCGTCCTGCCTTGCAGGCTGTGTGCAAAATTCCCCTGTGATAGGCTAACTCAAAGTGGTTAGATTGAGTTAATGTGATTTTCAGAGCTCCTTGTGCTGAAAACAAAAGGGAGATACCCTGCTCTATAGTCCAGTACTGGGTGATTGGAAACCCATTCAAGATACAAAGAGTCTCTTCTGCAGTTTAGGCGTATCCACTCGATGTACAAACAAATGCTAATAGCATTCAATTGCTTTATAAACAAAGCAATGTCCTTTGTCTTCATTGAACCTTACTTCCAGACACAGAAAGCTGCATTCCAAACCTCTTTTGTCATTCGGCCATGTGGTGTGACAGCCATTTTATCCCTGGAAATTTAAAAAGCACATTGCCCAGGGATACTTTAATCAAAAAAACATGAATCTTCAGAACTGTAAATTATTGCGAATTCTTACAGTCCGCCCTTGGATACTTCCAGCTTGCTTGTAGTATCCTCTTGAAGAAATGAGCAATAATTTCTGACCCCCCACAAACAACCATCCCCTGTATTTACCTAATAGCTATCTGCCACTGATCCCCGTCCCGTCTATTCCCCTTAAATTCAAGAAAAAAACCATGGTACGGTAGGCATCTTACAGGTACTTCAGTTTTCACTAAGGGGTCTCATACCCCTACACGCTTGTAAAATTATACAGTGTAAACCAAATTTACAATCACTTTTTTTACATCATAAGTTATTACAAAATGTTGCAATCTTAGTTACACAATGTACTCAAAAATTATCGCAAGCACGGAGAGGGTCCTACGCCTCTGCTCAACTTGGGGCTGCAACACAAAATACAAAAAATCATTAAACAACATGCTTATGAACCCCGATCATCACGGGCCGATGATGGGTCGCGAAATTCGAGTGGGTATTGCTCCTCCCACTCGGGCAGTAAAAGTACCTTCCACCCCCCTTTGATCGGCTTAAACTTTAAAACAGGCAGAATGGATTTAGCGACCAGCCTGCTCCGACAGCCCCGAGCCGTTCCCTTGTCCTTTTGTGGAGGCGGGGTACCCCTCACGTTTAAAATTACCTTCCACAGACCGAGACTGGGGAGTATGGGACCGTGACTCCTAGTCCCTCCCCCTCCCGTCTTCCCTCGACTGGCTGCAGAAAATGATGGGTGCCTGTGTGGCGGCACTCCCTGGCCCCACACTGATCCGGCCACCCACTCATCCTTCCCAGCCACAACTTATCTTCTTTGCCCGTGGGCCCCCGGGTGAGTTCCTCCCTCCCCCGACCGCACCCACGCGACTCTTGGGTCTCCCCCTCCTCTATACAATCATTCCCAGACCATCACCACCCACCCCCGGGGAACGCGTCCCTATGACCAGGCGCCCGCGCTTCCCCATCGTGACTCCTCAACAGCGAGGTCTCCCGCACGTGAACTTCGGTCAGGATAGTGCTGGGTTGGGGGCCGTGCCCCACCCAGCTGGGGCCATCTCCTCCCCGTAGGAGGAGTAGGCAAGTTCCTCCAGACTCTGTCCGGTTTTTCCCGAAGATCGCTGCGGGGTCTCCTGGATTCGTCCAGTGGCGAGGTGATCCCCAACATTCCGTATCTTCATTCGATGTCCAGCTCGGGCTGGGCGAACATGGCTGCTTCATTTTCCAATCTCCTGCAAAAACTTAAAAGGACATGCAGCCAGGTCTCACTGACCTGCTGCCTTAGGTGGAGACATGGTCGGGTCCCTTGACCTCGGACCAAAATACAAACATTCGGCACACATGTTAAACTTACTTAAAACTAGTTAAATAAAAATCATTAAACACCTTATCAAGCTTTATACACACACATAGTTATAATACAAATGCCGCCCGTCTCCGGACGGCCCGTCTAATCTCTGGCACTGTCGCAGATTGCTGCTGGCTGCAGCAAAGCTGGTCTGCCTCCTGTCTCTGGTCCCCCGCAGCTTATGGCTGTTGAGTGGGGGCCTCTGTTCTCTGGCTTCTCCCTGGGTCGGGAAACCGTCCTACTCCACTGTAAAGTGGGTGACCAGGCTTTCTTAGGCTGGGGCACCCGCTGAGACCTTCTGAGGGGTGTCTCTTTGGGGGAAACTTTGGCTGGCAGACCCTGAGCTTGGGTCACAGCCCCAGCTGGCTGGGAACCTTCTCCCCCATGTCCAAATAGCCCGCACTGTATAATGTATCTGGAAGCCTGCTGGTACAAATCTCTCTCTCCTGATCCAAAACCTGGTGTCAGCTCCCTCCCTATGTCTCCTACCACCCCATTGTCCACCCCTCCTCGCTGCCAGAGCTCCTCAAGACCCGGAGCTGTGGGCTGCTGTCTTGGGATCTCTAATTCCCAATCCAGCACCGTTCTGGGTGTTGCCTGTGGGATGGTTCTACTTGGGCTGCCAGTAAAATCCAGCTGACCTGCCTTCAGGCTGATCAGACAAATCATCCCCTTTGATGCATTTAAAGCCATGTTAAGGCTTTCTATCTCTGCACTACAGGGGCCATGATCTGCTTCCTCATACCTTAGGGCACAGGCCAGCTTATAAGCTGCCTTTGCTTCCCTAAACCTTTCCTCCTGCTCTCTCTTCACAACCTTCCTAACCCAGCCACCTATACCCCGATAGGTCAGTCTACACGCTGCTGCTAACATACGCAGGGCTACCCACATACTGGAAACAACGAGAGAAACAAGAGCTGATGCTTTCACCAGATCCAGACCACGTTTTAAATCAAAAACTGCCTCCACTCCTACCTGGCTCGCCATTGTAAGGATTCCGGGGGCTTCGTTTAAACTGGTTTAAGGTAATCTACCTGGCCAGCAGTCTTTTTGCTGCTGCACTCTAAACCAATTTACAAACAGCAGTTTCGAATCGCTGCCCCTCCTTTAGTTCTGAGTGGAGGAACTTATAATTAATGATATTAAAACGGAACACGTGGTTTGGATGAGAGAAAAAAATCAAGCTTTATTAACTAAAAGAAACTACAATCACAATATCAAACTATCCCACACGAACACAGTAAAATTGTAAAACTATATAACAAGGGGGTACACACGGCAAAAACGAGGGACACAATGGCTACAATGTTATTTAAACAATCTTAGCAATTCCCTTAAATCACCATCCCCCCCTTAACTCCTGCTAGGTTGCCTTGTTGAGAGTCAGAAAATCTCTGCTCACATGGTCCAGCGAAGAGAGAGAGAGAGAGAGCTCACCTATGTCCCAGGAAGTCAAGAGGCCAGATAGCTTCAGCATCTATCTTTATATATCTGGTGAGCCCCTCCCGTCCTGCCTTGCAGGCTGTGTGCAAAATTCCCCTGTGATAGGCTAACTCAAAGTGGTTAGATTGAGTTAATGTGATTTTCAGAGCTCCTTGTGCTGAAAACAAAAGGGAGATACCCTGCTCTATAGTCCAGTACTGGGTGATTGGAAACCCATTCAAGATACAAAGAGTCTCTTCTGCAGTTTAGGTGTATCCACTCGATGTACAAACAAATGCTAATAGCATTCAATTGCTTTATAAACAAAGCAATGTCCTTTGTCTTCATTGAACCTTACTTCCAGACACAGAAAGCTGCATTCCAAACCTCTTTTGTCATTCGGCCATGTGGTGTGACAGCCATTTTATCCCTGGAAATTTAAAAAGCACATTGCCCAGGGATACTTTAATCAAAAAAACATGAATCTTCAGAACTGTAAATTATTGCGAATTCTTACAAAAAGAGGATCACCGAACCATTTGGGTCACCCTCACGATAGCAGGGTCCCAAGTTAAAATGGAATTGGATACAGGATCAGCGCTAACCGTCATGAATCGACGAGACTACGAGCGGCTATTTTCACACATACCCTTGAGAGAGACACCCATCGTCTTGACGACGTATACGGGGCAAAAAGTATACCCCAGAGGAAAAATAAGGGTGCCTGTCGAATACAATGGCAAGAAAATACGGAAATTGTATCTCTACATACTGCCAAATGGTGGACCACCGTTATTGGGACGGGAATGGATCAGGAAGATAAACTTAGATTGGCATTCCATTCATGCAATGACAGTGGACGGTAAAAAAGATGAAGACGTCACTCCTGGACGATTGTCAACAATCTTAGCTAACGCCAAAGAGGTATTTCAACAAGAACTGGGCACGCTTAAAGGCGTAACCGCCTCATTAAATATAGAAGAGAATGCAGTTCCCAAGTTTTTCAAAGCAAGACCGGTACCATATGCAATTCGCCCAGCCGTCGAGGCAGAGCTGGAGAATCTGGAGAAGGCGGGCGTGTTGTCTAAGGTCGACTGGAGCGAGTGGGCGACACCCATCGTTCCTGTCATGAAGAAAACGTTAAGCAATAAGTCCGGAGAGCCAAGGAAGATTCGCGCCTGTGGGGATTTCAAGGTGACGGTGAACCCTGTCCTTCACACAGTACAATATCCTCTTCCAAGGATAGAAGACATCTTCGCCTCACTGTCTGGAGGGAAGCGTTTTACAAAAATTGACCTAGCACAAGCATATTTGCAGATGGAGGTTGAAGAGTCCTCTAGGAATTTTCTCACGATAAACACTCACAAAGGTCTTTACCAGTATCATCGATTGGTATTCAGAGTAGCATCGGCTCCGGCGATATGGCAAAGAGCGATGGAACAAGTCCTGCAAGGGATTCCGGGGACTCAGTGTTACTTGGACGACATCCTTGTGACAGGTGAAGTGACAGTGAACACCTTAACAACCTAGAACAGGTGCTCACTAGACTACGGGAACATGGGCTGCGAGCCAACCGCCCCAAGTGCGAATTTTTTAAGAAACAGATATCGTATTGTGGCCACGTGACTGATGAAGAGGGGTTACAGAAGTCCCCTGACAAAATTGAAGCGGTTGTTAAGGCCCCAGCGCCTGAAAATGTGTCGCAACTGAGGTCATTCCTCGGGTTGGTGAATTACTATCATAAGTTTTTGCCGAATTTGTCGACAATTCTGCACCCACTGAATGCCCTGCTACGAATGGGGGTAGCATGGAAATGGAGCGATGATTGTAAACGTGCTTTTCAGAAGAGTAAGGACTTAATCACTTCGAAGGAAGTATTGGCTCACTACAACCCAGCACTGCCAATCAGGCTGGCGTGTGATGCGTCTCCCTACGGCATTGGGGCGTTACTGTCACATAAATTCCTTGATGGTTTGGAGAGGCCGATAGCTTTTGCGTCACGCTCGTTAACTTCTGCCGAGCGTAACTACGCCCAGATTGACAGAGAGGCCCTCAGCCTAGTGTGGGGGGTGAAGAAGTTCAATCACTATCTGCACGGTCAAAAATTTACTCTACTAACCGATCATCAACCTCTTGTCTCCATTTTCAACCCTCAGAAGGGCGTACCGATAATGACAGCACAACGGCTGCAGAGATGGTCCCTTTTCCTAGGGGCACACCAATATGACATCGAGTACAAAGGAACTAAACAGCATGGAAATGCTGATGGATTGTCACGTCTACCGTTGCCGACCGGTGGAAGAAGAAGACCTTGCAGTGGATCCAATGGAGTTATTCCACTCGACCATAGTCGAATGTCTCCCTGTGACGAATGCAAACATAGAAAAGGAAACACGGAATGACCCGACACTATCACGGGTCTATGATTTAACGGTGAAGGGATGGCCAGCACATGGCGAACCACTGCTGCCAGCATTCTCGCCGAGAAGAGAACAGCTGTCAGTATGCAGAGGAACCTTGATGTGTGGATCCAGAGTAGTAATTCCATCTAAGTTGACGGATAGAGTGCTCAATGAGCTTCATGAGGGTCATCTGGGTGGGGTAAAAATGAAGAGCTTAGCCAGAGCGTTTGTGTGGTGGCCGGGAATCGATAGAGAAATCGAAGAGATGACCAAGAGCTGTGCAGGATGCCAGAAGGTCCAAAACGCCCCACCACAAGCTCCTCTGCATCCATGGGAGTGGCCCTCATCTCCATGGCAAAGGGTGCACGTTGATTTTGCTGGTCCCTTCATGGACTCGATGTTTTTAATTGCGGTGGATGCACATTCAAAGTGGCCAGAGGTAATAAAAATGTCCTCAACCACCACGGAAAAAACTATCACAGTTTTACGAACCATATTCGCCAGGAATGGGCTGCCTGAACAGATTTGCTCTGACAATGGACCACAGTTTGTGTCTGAAGAGTTCCGGAGGTTCTTAAAGAACAATGGTGTTAAGCATTACACATCTGCCCCATATCATCCAGCCACTAATGGATTGGCCGAGAGGTTTGTCCAAACATTCAAGAAGGCTATCAAGGCAATGTGTAATGAAGATATACCCCTACAACACAAGGTGGACAACTTCTTGTTTGCCTACCGGAATGCGACACATGCGGTTACCAACCAAACTCCAGCCATGATGTTCTTCAATCGAAGACTACGATGCCGCTTGGATTTGGTTAAGCCAAACGTCCGAAGAGATGTGGAGAACAGGCAGTTTCAGAATATGAATGAAAGGCCGACCAGGAGTTTTAAGATAGGTCGACCAGTTTTGGCCCGGGACTACCGCACCGAGAAATGGCAGCCAGGAACGATTTGTACACGACAAGGACCTCTCGTATACCGTGGACGTTGGGGAGAGCATTGTAAGACGCCATGCTGACCAGATTCTAGAGTCACTGGAAAACGTCAACTCCACACCACGATCTGATACACCTGGTAATGAAATCGACGTTCCAATTGCAGCTACCGCAGAACCGGTAATATTGGAAGCAGAGGAACCAAACAACGACATTGATTCCGACTCAACATTGCCAGAAGAACCTGTTACCCCAAAGAGGCGTTATCCAGACAGAATCAGGAAGCCTCCTCAAAGACTGAACTTATAATTGCTTAAACTTAACCACTGTATCTAGTAACAGTAATTGTAATTGTAATTAGTTATTATTTAGTTGTTAAATGAATGTTATGTACTGTTTATCTAAAAGGGGAGGAATTGTTGTGTATGTACCTTTAAGAGAATAACTGGTCTCAGACTGCAGTACCGGCAGTGACCACCCCTGTATTAAAGGCGCTAGAGAGCCTCTGTTGTTTAGTTTCGTTATGGACTTCCACCAGTACAGATCAGTTTGTTTTCACTCCTGCTGGTCCGTGTCTAAATCATTCACGGACTTAACAGGGTGGAAATCACGTGTACAAAATATAAGGACTGCATTGCATGATCAGGGTCAGAGTGATCTCCTAGACTAGTTTTGATCGCCTGAGGGACTCGGAGAGATCATAGAAAGTTACAGCACGGAAGGAGGTCATTTCGACCCATCGTGTCCGCGCCGGCCAACAAAGAGCTATCCAGCCTAATCCCACTTCCCAGCTCTTGGTCCGTAGCCCTGCAGGTTAGAGCATCTCAAGTGCACATCCAAGTACTTTTTAAATGTGGTTAGGGTTCCTGCCTCTACCACCCTTTCAGGCAGTGAGTTCCAGACCCCCACAACCCTCTGGGTGAAGACATTTCCCCTCAAATCCCCTCTAAACCTTCCCCCAGTTACTTTAAATCTGTGCCCCCTGGTTTTTGACCCCTCTGCTATTTTCCAGATTTTTTTTTGCTGTTGCCCAAATTAGCTCGGGTTTGTAATCTGTTTTTTCACCTCTCCCAGGAGATCACATGGCTTCGGGTGGGGTGGGGAGTGTATATATCGTGATGCACAAGGCATCACAATTGTGTGGGACAGGCTCGATGGGCCAGAGGGTCTTTACCCATCCACCATTGGTCGAATGTTTGTGAGTCCATGGAAACCAACTTTGACCTCTTGGATTTGGGCAGCCACGTTCTTTTGCACCTGCTGACTGGCGAGAGACCGCTAATTCACGTGCAAATAAACCAATGTCCGTACAAGGTCTCACCGAGCAAGAGGGGCTGCAGTTCTACAGGTCAGAACCAGAACTCAGGCGAGGAAACTACTTTAAAAAGAGTAATTGGCGTTGCATTGCACTGTGGGAAAATCTGAGTCGGGTCAGGGGAACCATTTTGATAGAAGTGCAGTCATCGCAGTAAAGGCGTTCTAAGTGTTTCTCTGTTTCTTTCAAAATACTTACTTACTTCAACTCCGTAAGATTTGCCAGACTTGCATTCCATTCCAAACCACCAGCCTCTTTGATCATTGCTGATAGTTCCTGTGTTTGTAAACAGGGATTTTTTTGATGAGCAGTCTTCAATCAGCAGCCCGATCATTAAATGGTCACTTCTCACTCATCTCTTGAGTGTTTGGGATTTGGCGGATTGTCTACAAAAAACACCTCCATAATGGTATTCGTTAACGCGGGCTTCGATGGATCTCTTCTTACGCATTTGTTCCTTCACTCCTCATTCCTTATATGTCCCTATGGACCCTGCCTTCTCTGTAGACAGTCATCTGCATGGATCCCTCCTTCCCATGGATGGGCAAGTGGATTTCAGTATCTTCTGCCACTGAGTGTGGAACTGCCCAAGTATAGACCAATCAGAGGTCAGAGTTTCATTGGGCAAGATGTCACTGTGGTGTCGACTAGAGAAGCTGGGATTGTTCTCCTTAGAGCAGAGAAGGTTAAGGGAGATTCAATAGAGGTGTTCAAAATGATGAGGGATTTTGATAAGAGTAACTAAGGAGAAACTGTTTCCGCTGGCCCGAGGGGCGGTAACCAGTGGACACCGATTGAAAATAATTGGCAAAAGAACCAGAGGGCAAATGAGAATTTTTTTACGCAGCGAGTTGTTGTGATCTGGAACACGCTGCCTGAAAGAGCGGAGGAAGCAGATTCAACAGTAACTTTCAAAAGGGAATTGGATAAATACTTGAAAAGGAAACATTTGCAGAGTTATGGGGAAAGAGCAGGGGGGAGTGGGATTGATTGGAGAGCTCTTTCAAAGAGCCGGCACAGGCACGATGGGCCGAATGGCCTCCTTGTGTGCTGTAAGATTCTGTGATTGCTGGATCCTCTAATGTCCATGTACAGCCCCCTGCTCAGGAATTTCAGTCTGACAGAAAATTCAGGGCCGTGCGCTCGCAATTTCCCAATATGTGCAGCCGATGAGAAAGTCCTTCTGGTAGGGCAAACTCAGAGAGTCGCCCTTGGTGTCAGAAGAAACCTTCCTGGATTGGAGGATTGCTTGTGTCCAGCACCCTGTAAATGTACCTATTCAGCCTGGCAGTTGCGAATTACAGCTCATGTTTCATATTTTTATATTTTTCCCCAGTATGTTGTTATTCCGACCCGTCGCTCAATGGCCGAGGCAGTACAGATAACCATCTGCCACGTTCTTGGAGACGCCAGCAGCCCCTACATCGTCGGAATTGTAAGTACCATCCGCCTCTCACCAGGGCCTCAGTTCTAGTGAGTACAACATGGAATTCAGTGGCCTATGTGGCTGGTGGTCAGGAGAAAACAAAAGACGTATTTATTTAGCACTTTTCACAACCTCGGGACGTCCTAACGTGCTTTACAGCCAGGGAGCGCTGCATTGTCGGAGGTACCACCTTTAGGATAGGAGGTTAAACCGAGGCCCCGTCTGCCCTCTCAGGTGGGGGGTAAAAGATCCCATGGCACTATTTGAAGAAGAGCAGGGGACTTCAACCCGGTGTCCTGGCCAATATTTATCCCTCAACCAACATCACTCAAACATCTGGTCATTATTTCATGGCTGTTTGTGGGACCTTGCTGTGCGCAAATTGGCTGCCACGTTTCAAAAGTGCTTCACTGGCTGTAAAGCGCTTTGGGACGTCCTGAGGTCGAGAAAAGTGCAATATAAATGCAACTTCTTTCTTTCGAATCATTTAAATTTTATAAGCCAAACAGGACCTGGAGTAGGGGGTTGAGTTATGGCTTGAATGCTGATGATGAGGCGTACACGAGAGGGTCCCAGTCTGTGCTGAGCCGTTGAAGAGCTCCAATTAACTCCAGTGACCGGGAACAGATTCCCACTCCTAATGGCTGACGGTCATTCCGGCTGGAACGTGGGAGTGTGCATGGGATAATGCTCAACTCTGATGCTCAGCCCCCGCTCCCCCCCCCTTGGTCCAATATCCTGCTGACACAACATAAGATTTATTATGTACCTCAGTCCTTTTGACTTTTGCCTGAGGTTGCCAGTGGCACCTCGGAATAATCCGGAGACATGGAAGGCAAAGACCGTCGCAGCCACCGTGTCTTTGGTTGGGTTTGAGGCATGCGCCGCATTCAATCACAGCCTTTCTTGTGAATCGCAGCCTGCACAAACACTGCTCCTTTGACAAGACGGGGCTCCGCACATCTCGGTCCGAGAGTGCAGGTGGCTGCAGAGCTTCTCGCCTTCCTGCTGTAGGGGGAAGGAATGGCTTTGCCACAACAGTTGGCAATAATTAATGAACATCTAAACGCAAACACAAGAAACGTGGTTGACTGCAAAGGAACGTTAGGAACAGGAATAGGCCTTTCAGCCCCTCGAGCCCGCAATTCAATCGGCTGCGATCTGTACCTCAACTCCATTCACCCACCTTTACTCCATATCCCTTGACACCCTGACCCAACAAAATTCTATCGCTCTCAGTCATGAAAGCTCCAATTGTCCACCAGCACCCAGAGCCTTTTGGGGAAGAGAGTTCTATATTTCTACTACCCTTTGTGTGAAAAATTGCTTCCTGATTTCCCTCCTGAATGGCCTGGCTCTAATTTTAAAATTATGCCCCTTTGTCCTCTTGGTCAAATATCCTGCTGACACAACCCAATCTCTCCTCATACGTCATTCCTGCCATCCCAGGTATCAGTCTGGTGAATCTTCGCTGCACTCCCTCCATGGCAAGAACATCCTTCCTCAGATAAGGCGACCAAAACTGCACACAATACTCAGGGTGTGATCTCACCAAGGCCCTGTATGATAAGGCTAAAGGGATCAAGGGATATGGGGAGAAAGCAGGGACCGGGTACTGAATTTGGATGATCAGCCATGATCTCATTGAATGGCGGAGCAGGCTCGAGGGGCTGAATGGCCTACTCCTGCTCCTAGCTTCTATGTTTCTATTCCCGCACCAGAGGAAATATCGACCCTATCAAATCCTTTTTACACTTTGAATACCTCAGTCAGATCTCCCCTCAATTTCCTATACGCAAAGGAATACACGCCAAGTTTATTCAACCTGTCCTCATAATTTAACCCTCTAGGCCCCGGTACCATTCTGGTGAATCTGCGCTGCTCCCCCCCCAAGGCCAGGATATCCTTCCTGAGGTGCGGGGCCCAGAACTGAACGCAGTCACTCCAGATAGAGTCTAACCAGAGCTCTGTACAGCTGAAGCATGACTTCATTCCCTTGGTATTCCAGCCCCTCTGAGATAACGACTAACATTTAATTAGCCTTTTGATTGCTTTTTACACCTGTCTACTAGCTTTTAATGATTTGTGTAATTGGATTCCCAAATCTCTTTGCTCCTCCACAGTTCTAGTTTCCCATCATTCTTACCAGATTCTTTAACAAAAATTTGAATACCACTCTGTCCCTGGCAACCCTGGGATGCCAATTCCATTTGGGTGGGTATGCACAGAAATTGCGTGGACCTCTAAATGACCTCTTCAGAACAGCATCAACATATTGAAATGAAAGCCCCACCTCTTCTCCTTCTCCCAGTTGGTGGGCATAACTGATTGGAAAATCCAGGCCTTTCTGTGTCAGCCAACACATGGACAAGGTGCAGGTAGCTATGTAGCTGTGCCCTAGCAGGAGCCCTACCCTGACACCATCGTGGGAGCGCCGTCGCCACCGAGCCTGCCGCGGGTTCAAGGGGAAGGCCCACCAACCACCATCTTCTCGGGGCTGCGAGGGAGGGGCATTTAATGCCTGCCTTGCCAGTGTAGCCCACACCCCGAGAACAGATTTAAAAACAAAACAGTCAGCCTCTCCGAGGAGAGACGCCTCACACTTGTTAAGTGTAGGGTGAGGTGACACAGCTGGAAAAAAGTTGTGACCTCCAGACAGAGGGGGCAGCAGCGAGCCCTTCCAGGAACACTGGGGTATAAAATGATTCATTTTGTGATTTGCCTGTATGCAGATTTCCGACTCCGTCCGGAAGGGACGACCGAAATCAAACTATTCGGATTTTGTAAGCTTGGAGTATGCTTTCCTGCTGTGCCCTTTTATTGCCATTGTCGGAGGAGGCTTCTTCCTTTGGACTGCTCACCATATAGAGAAGGACCGAAAGAAAGCAACGCAGCAACTTCAAGGTAATGGTCCTCCCGGGACTAAAAGGGTTAAATGACGAGGACAGGTTGCACAGACTCGGCTTGTATTCCCTTGAATATAGAAGATTACGGGGTGATCTAATTGAGGTGTTTAAGATGATTGAAGGATTTGGTAGGGTAGATCGGAACTATTTCCTCTGGTCGGGGAGTCCAGAAAAAGGGGGCGTAACCCTAAAATTCGAGCCAGGCCGTTCAGGGGTGATGTCAGGAAGCACTTCTTCGCACAAAGGGCGGTGGAAATCTGGAACTCCCTTCCCCCAAAAAGCTGTTGATGCTGGGGGGTCAGTTGAAAATTTCAAAACTGCGATTAATAGACCTTTGTTAGACAAGGGTTACAGAATGAAGACGGGTGTTAAGATACCGATCAGCCGTGATCTAATTGAATGGTGGAACAGGCTCAAGGGGCTGAATGGCCTAATCCTGTTCCTATGTTCCCTAGTATCCTTACTCTGGTTTATACATGGCCTCCTTAACTAAGGGAGGATACCATTGCCTTTAGAGGGAGTGCAACGTAGGTTTACTAGACTGATTCCTGGGACCTGGGATGAGGGGATTGTCCTATGAGGAGAGATTGAGTCGACTAGGCCTATATTCTCTCGAGTTTAGAAGAATGAGAGGTGATCCCATTGAAACATATAAAATTCTTACAGGGCTTGACAGGGTCGATGCAAGGAGATGTTTCCCCTGGCTGAGGAGTCTAGAACCAGGGGTCACAGTCCCAGAGTAAGGGGTCAGCCATTTAGGACTGAGATGAGGAGAAATTTCTTCACTCAGAGGGTGGTGAATCTTTGGGATTCTCTGCCCCAGAGGGCTGTGGAGGCTCAGTCGTTGAGTATATTCATGACCGAGAGCGATGCATTTTTGGGAACGAAGGGAATTAAAGGATATGGGGATAGTGCGGGAAGGTGGAGATGAGGTAGAAGATCAGTCATGTTCTTATTGAATGGCGGAGCAGGCTCGAGGGGCCGAATGGCCTCCTCCTGCTCCTATTTCTTATGTTCTTATGAATGGAGGTGGGGGTGGGGGTAGTTGTTATATCCGTGTATCTTAATGTTGTGCCCTTCAATAATCAGACAACAGACTGCAGGGAACGATCAACAGGTGTTTACTGAATGAGGGTTCAAACTGCAACTGACTGTACAGATCACTGCTCAGGGTTTATATACAGGTGTGGTCACTGCCGGTACTACAGGATACAGGAGCTGTTAGAAGTAGTTCTCCCCCTTAAAGGTACATACATTACAATTCCTCCCCTTTTAGATTAACAGTACCATAACACTCATTTAACAATTAAATATCAAACTAATTACAATTAACACTTTTAACATGCAACATTAACTGAAAATAGTCTATTTATACATTCAGTCTTTGGGGAGGCTTCCTGATTCTTTCTGGATAACGCCTTTCCCGAGTGTCTCGCTCTTGGTGCGGAGGCGATTCTAACACCCTGTCGTCAGTTGATTCATCAGCTTCCAATGCTATTGTTTCTGAGGTAGATGCGACCTGTACGTCGGGTTCCTCACCAGGTACTTATGGCCGAGACATGGGGTTGACTCGTTCCTGTGACTCTAGGATCTGGTCAGCATGGCGTCTCACAATGTTCTCCCCAACATCCACTGTGTATATTAGTGGCCCCTGCCGTGTGCATATCGTTCCTGGTTGCCATTTCTCTGTTCGGTAGTCGTGGGCCAAGACTGGTTGCCCTACATTGAAGCTCCTTGTCAGCTTCTCATTGATGTGCTGGAATTGCTTACTCTCAACATCTCTTCGTACATTTGGTCTGAGCAAATCCAGACAAGATCTCAACCTTTGGTTAAAGAACATCATGGCCGGGGCCTGGTTGGTGACTGCATGTGTCGCATTTCTGTAGGCTAACAGGAAATTGTCCACCTTATGCTGCAGTGGAATGTCGTCATCGCACGTGGCCTTTACTGCTTTTTTAAAGGTTTGTACGAACCTCTTAGCCAATCCATTTGTGGCTGGATGATACAGGGCGGATGTGTAATGCCTTACCCCATTCCTTTTCATAAATCTTCGAAACTCTTCGGACACAAACTGTGGTCCGTTATCAGAGCAAATCTGCTCTGGCAAGCCGTTCCTGGCAAACATGGTCCGTAGGACTGCAATAGTTTTCTCCGTGGTGGTGGAGGACATTTTGATCACCTCAGGCCATTTCGAGTGCGCATCCATGGCTATTAAAAACATTGAGTCCATGAATGGACCAGCAAAATCAATATGCACCCGTTGCTATGGAGATGAGGGCCACTCCCATGGGTGTAGAGGGGCATGTGGTGGTGCATTTTGGACCTTCTGGCATCCTGAGCAGCTCTTTGTCAGGTCCTCGATTTGCTGATCGATACCCGGCCACCACACATAAGCCCTAGCAAGGCTTTTCATTTTCACCCCTCCCAGATGACCGTCGTGAAGCTCATTGAGCACTCTCTCCCTTAAGAACATAAGAACATAAGAAATAGGAGCAGGAGTAGGCCAATCGGCCCTCGAGCCTGCTCCGCCATTCAATAAGATCATGGCTGATCTGATCCTAACCGCCAATCTACTATCACAGAACCATCTCCTGAATCTAACAGAATTAGACACAGGAAATAGGAGCAGGATCAGGCTACACGGTCCCTGGGCCCGTTCCGCTACCCACAGGGTCATGATCGATCCGAACCTAGACTCATGTCCAAATTCCTGCCCGCTCCCCATAACCCTTTCTTCCCTTTACTTCTAGGAAACTGTCTATTTCTGTTTTAAATTGATGTAATGATGTAGCTTCTACAGCTTTTTGGGGCAGCATATTCCATGGACCTACCACCCTCTGAGTGAAGTAGTTCCTCCTCATCTCAGTTTTGAAAGAGCAGCCCCTTATTCTAAGACTATGCCCCTGTGGTGATTATTCTTGTTTTATAAAAAGCATTGTAATTGGTTGCCTGTTTTCCTGCCTTGAGATATATGCTGTAAACTCATTGGTAGTTGATGTCATGTGATCTGTGGTGGCCATCTTAAATTCAGTTCTCCACAGCTTTGGTTGAGACTGGGTGCTTAAGATGTGCTGCTGGTTTTTAAGGTTAATAAAGCCTAGCTTTAGAAAGGCAATCTACTCTTCATTTCAATTTATTAACCTTTTGCTATAATGGAACGATATCTTCAACCGGAACGATTTAATGCTGACCCTAATTCTGCAGGAGTGGATGATAAATGGAAACATTGGTATCGTACATTAAAAAATTTTTTGGGTGTGTTGGATCAGCAATCTCTAAAGTTGGATATACTAATCAACTATATTGCTCCGGATGTGTACAAGTATATTTTGGACTGTGAAACTTATGAACTGGCTATTTCTACGTTGGAATTTTTTTTTGTTAAACCCAAGAATGAGGTATTTGCACGTCACCTTTTATCTGCCCGTAGGCAGCAGGCGGGAGAATCCTTGGATGCTTATTTACAAGCACTCCGGCGCCTTGGTGCTAACTGTAATTATAAGGCTGTGTCTGCAGAAGAATATAAGAGTCGGTACGGGATGCATTCATTAATGGATTACTGTCTAGATCAATTCGTCAGTGGTTATTAGAAAATAAAACCTTGGATCTCGAGTGCTTTTGAGCAAGCCTCTACATTGGATTTGGCTCAGAGAAGTTCGGATTCTTATGCTCTTTTTGATCGGCCTGTGACCGTGGTTTCGGCAGTTCTGGATGAAAAGGAATTATGTGGACTTAATAGGAGTGGTTTACCAGATTCCAAAACAGTTTCTACTTCGGCAGCTGTTGCCTCTAGGATTCAGAAGTGTTATTTTTGCGGGAACGCCCGGCACCCCCGTCTGAAGTGCCCTGCCCGGGAGGCTGTGTGTAGTAAATGCGGCAAGGGAGGTCATTACACACGTGTTTGCAAATCGGTTGCCTCCTCTGCGACTAGTCAGCCTTTAGATAGGACGTTTATTGCATCAGTTTCTGCCGCCTTTGCCCATGGCCTAAACAAAGCTATAGTTATGGCCCAAGTTAATGGGTTAGAAGTGAAGGCCCTTATAGATACGGGCAGTACTGAGAGCTTTATTAGTCTTCAGTTTGTGAGGGAGAAGCGTTTGAAAATTTCGCCTGTTACTTATCAGGTGTGTATGGCTCAGACGACTCTCACCTCACAAGTAGCTGGTTGTTGCCTTGTGAAATTAATTCTCCTAGGTAATACATATACTGATATACGCCTATCTGTTCTGCCTAATCTCTGTGCGGATATTTTGATTGGTCATGATGTGCTTCAATTACATGAGTCTCTCAGTCTTTCTTTTGGAGGAACTAAGCCACCTTTGTCTATTTGTGGATTAACTTCTTTATCCATTTCTCCATTATCACTTTTTTCCAATTTGATGCCGGATTGTAAGCCAATTGCTACCAAGTCAAGAAGGTATAGCAGTCAGGATAAAGAATTTATTAATTCTGAAGTTCAACGTCTTTTATCGGAAGGAATCATTGAACCTAGTTTCTCGCCCTGGCGGGCACAGGTAGTTGTCACCACTAATGAGAGACATAAGAAGCGAATGGTGATAGACTACTCTCAAACTATTAACAGGTATACTCAATTAGATGCGTACCCCCTGCCTAAGATTGATGAGCTTATCAATAAAGTATCTCAATATAAGGTTTTTAGCACTATTGACCTAAAGAGTGCTTATCATCAGATTCCTATCGTTAAGAGGGACCAACCATATACGGCCTTTGAGGCTGGTGGAAAGCTGTATCAGTTTTGCCGAGTACCATTTGGTGTTACCAACGGTGTCGCCTGTTTTCAACGGGCAATGGATGCTTTTATAAGTGATAACTCTCTTTCTGACACCTTTTCATATTTAGATGGCATTACGGTGTGTAGCAAATCAAGGGTGGAGCATGATTTTAATTTAGAAAGATTCCTTCAAGCTGCGGAAAAAGTTGGCTTAACTTTTAACAAAGAGAAGTGTATCTTTTCGACCACCGAGGTAAATTTACTGGGGTATATTATCTCAGGAAACAAGATTAAACCAGATCCAGAACGGCTGCGACCACTGATTGATTTACCTTGTCCTACTAATTCTAAGGCTTTGCAACGAGTTGTTGGACTGTTTTCTTATTATTCTAATTGGATTGCAAACTTCTCGCAGAAGATCCGGCCCCTTATTCGGGTTACAACATATCCACTATCATGGGAGGCCAGGATGTGTTTTGATAATCTTAAAAAGGATATCCTTGGAGCAGTTGTGCATTCTATTGATGAGCAGGTTCCCTTTGTGATTGAGACGGACGCTTCCGATTTTGCAATTGGGGCTACTCTGAACCAAAATGGAAGACCTGTGGCCTTTTTCTCACGTACTCTGAACAATAGTGAGAAGAGACATTCATCAATAGAGAAAGAGGCGTACGCAATAGTAGAAGCACTGCGTAAATGGAGACATTATTTATCTGGGCGACATTTTACGTTAGTAACTGACCAAAAATCTGTGTCCTTCATGTTTGATGTCAAACATTTTGGAAAGATTAAGAATGATAAAATAATGAGGTGGAGGATTGAGTTGGCATGCTACCATTTTGATATAGTCTATCGTCCGGGGAAGGATAATGTTGCCGCTGATGCACTGTCGAGGGCTTATTGTTCTGTGATTCACGGAGATACGCTTATTAATCTTCATAATGCTTTGTGCCATCCTGGTGTTACAAGGGTGATACACTTCGTACGCAGTAAGAATTTGCCCTTTTCAGTTGAAGACGTCAAGCGGATGACTTCGTCATGCTCTGTCTGTGCTCGGTGTAAACCGAATTTCTTTAAGCCTCAACGAGCTCATCTTATAAAGGCTACTTCTCCCTTTGAACGTCTGAGCGTTGATTTTAAGGGGCCTCTTCCTTCAACGACTCAGAATCGATACATATTTACTGTTGTGGATGAGTTTTCAAGGTTTCCTTTTGGCTTTCCTTGTGCAGATGTATCAGCTGCTACAGTTATCAAATGTCTGACTCAACTTTTTGTCATCTTTGGGATGCCTGCGAATATCAATTTGGATCAGGGAAGTTCTTTTATGTCTTCCCAGTTGAAGGAATACCTCCAGAGTCGGGGAATTTCTACTAGCAGAACTACCCCGTATAATCCCCAGGGTAATGGACAGTGCGAACGATACAATGGGGTGATCTGGAAGGCAGTTATGTTGGCTCTGACATCCCGGAACCTTAAGAATACACAGTGGGAAATGGTATTGCCTGATGCCCTGCATTCCATTAGATCATTGCTTTCAACGGCTACTAATGTGACTCCCCATGAAAGTCTCTTCAACTATCCGCGGAGATCCACTACGGGATATTCGGTACCTTCATGGCTTACTATGCAGGGACCTGTGCTGCTCCGACGCCATGTTAGACTGTCAAAGTATGATCCTTTAGTGGAGGAGGTGGAGCTATTGGAGGCAAATTCCCAATATGCTCACATTCGATTCCAAGATGGGAAAGAAAGTACGGTTTCAGTTAAAGACTTAGCTCCTTGTGGTGGCCAGCCCTCTTTTGAGGATATTAACAATAGCCATAATTCAGATAATGTTGATGTCGTCACAGATACTACGAATGTTTCCAATCCTATTGCAGACACTTACAATCCTCTTAGTCTGCCCCCGATGGATGTTCATGACCCTCCCAGTTTACCTTCTAATGGGACTTCCAATCCGGAAACCGTTGATAATCGGGATATTGATAGCCTCCCTGCAGAAGATATTTCTGTGTCTCCTGGTGTGGGAGGGCAAGGAATTTCACCAAGGTTAAGAAGGTCGACACGAACAAGATATCCGGTTGACCGATTAAAAATGGACTTTTAAAATAATTTGATAGTAAAATTTTAAAATTGTTGAAACATTATACATGTATTGTTTTAGTCAGAAATAATTAATTGTAAATTGTAAAGGCTACCTAGGTTGAAGTATATTTTAAAAGGAGGGGTGAATGTGGTGATTATTCTTGTTTTATAAGAAGCATTGTAATTGGTTGCCTGTTTTCCTGCCTTGAGATATATGCTGTAAACCCATTGGTAGTTGATGTCATGTGATCTGTGGTGGCCATCTTAAATTCAGTTCTCCACAGCTTTGATTGAGACTGGGTGCTTAAGATGTGCTGCTGGTTTCTAAGGTTAATAAAGCCTAGCTTTAGAAAGGCAATCTACTCTTCATTTCAGCCCCCTAGTTCTAGTTTCACCCATCATTGGGAACATCCTCCCCGCATCCACCCGATCCAACCCCTTCACAATCTTATATGTTTCAATAAGATCGCCTCTCATTCTTCTGAACTCCAATGAGTAGAGTCCCAATCTACTCAACCTCTCCTCATATGTCCATCCCCTCATCCCCGGGATTAACCGAGTGAACCTTCTTTGTACTGACTCGAGAGCAAGTATGTCTTTTCTTAAGTATGGACACCAAAACTGTATGCAGTATTCCAGGTGCAGTCTCACCAATACCTTGTACAACTGAAGCAATACCTCCCTATTTTTATATTCTAACCCCCTAGCAATGAAAGCCAACATTCCATTGGCCTTCTTAATCACTTGCTGCACCTGCATACTAACCTTTTGAGTTTCGTGCACCAGGACCCCCAGATCCCTTTGTACTTCAGTACTTTCCAGTTTCTTGCCATTAAGATAATAACTTGCTCTACGATTTTTCCTGCCAAAGTGCATAACCTCACACTTTCCAGTATTGTATTCCATCTGCCAAATCTCTGCCCACTTACTTAGCCTGTCTATGTCCCCTTGCAGGTTTTTTATGTCCTCCTCACTCACTACTTTCCCTCCCATCTTAGTATCATCTGCAAACTTTGATATGTTACACTCGGTCCCCTCCTTCAAATCGTTAATATAGATTGTAAAGAGTTGGGGACCCAGCACTGACCCCTGTGGAACACCACTAGTTACTGATTGCCAGTCTGAGAATGAACCATTTATCCCAACTCTCTGCCTTCTGTTAGATAGCCAATCCTCTATCCATGCCAGAATATTACCCCCAATCCCGTGATTTTTTATCTTAAGCAATAACCTTTTGTATGACACCTTGTCAAATGCCTTTTGGAAGTCTAAATACACTACGTCCACTGGTTCCCCTTTATCCACCCTATATGTTACTTCCTCAAAGAACTCCAGCAAATTTGTCAAACATGACTTCCCCTTCATAAAACCATGCTGACTTTGTCCTATTAAATTATGATTATCCAAATGTCCTGTTACTGTCTCCTTAATAATGGACTCCAATATTTTACCTACCACAGATGTTAGGCTAACTGGTCTATAGTTTCCAGCCTTCTGTCTACTGCCCTTTTTAAATAAGGGCGTTACATTAGCAGTTTTCCAGTCTGCCGGGACCTTTGCTGAGTCCAGGGAGTTTTGGAAAATTATTACCAATGCATCCACAATCCCTACCGCCACTTCCCTCAAAACCCTAGGATGTAAGCCATCAGGTCCAGGTGATTTATCCGCCTCGAGTCCCATTATTTTACCGAGTACCACTTCCTTAGTGATTTTGATCGTGTTTAGCTCCTCCCCCCCCCCCCCCCCATAGCCCCCTGTTTGTCCAGTGTTGGGATATTTTTAGTGTCTTCTACTGTAAAGACTGATACAAAATATTCATTCAGTGTTTTTGCCATCTCCATATTTCCCACCATTAATTTCCCGGTCTCATCCTCTAAGGGACCAACATTTACTTTAGGCACCCTTTTTCTTTTTATGTAACTATAAAAACTCTTACTATCTGTTTTTATATTTTTTGCTAATTTACTTTCATAATCTATCTTCCCTTTCTTAATCAATCTTGGGTGGAATTACCACTCGGGATCCACACATCAAGGTCCCCTGGCATACTGACAGCTGTTCTCTTCTGGATGAGAATGCTGGCAACAGTGAGTCGCCATGTGCTGGCCATCCCTTCACCGTCAAATCATATACCCGAGACAGTGTCGGGTCATTTCGGGTCTCCTTCTCTATACCAGCGTTAGTTACTGGCAAGCATTCAATTATAGTCGAATTAAATATTTCGACAGGATCCACTGCTGGTGCTTCCTCCGCAGTAGGCAGTGGCAGGCGTGATAGCCCATCAGCGTTTCCATGCTGTTTCGTGCCCTTATACTCGATTTCATATTGGTGCGCCCCTAGAAAAAGGGACCATCTTTGTAGCCGTTGCGCAGTCATCACCGGAACGCCCTTCTTTGGATTAAAGATGGAGACAAGTGGTTGGTGGTCAGTCAGCAAGGTGAACTTCTGCCCGTGCAGATAGTGATTGAACTTTTTCACTCCCCACACTAGGCTGAGGGCCTCCCTGTCAATCTGGGCGTAGTTACGCTCGGCTGAGGTTAGTGACCGAGACGCAAAGGCTACTGGCCTCTCCGAGCCGTCCGGGAATTTGTGCGACAGCACCGCTCCAATGCCATAGGGTGATGCATCACACGCCAACCGAATTGGTAGTGCTGGGTTGAAATGAGCCAACACCTCTTTTGATGTGATCAATGCTTTGCTCTTCTGGAAAGCTCATTTACATTCGTCACTCCACTTCCATGGTACCCCCGTTTGCAGTAGGGTGTTCAGTGGGTGTAGTACGGTAGACAAATTCGGCAAGAACTTATGGTAGTAGTTCACCAGCCCGAGGAACGACCTCAGTTGTGACACATTTTCCGGTGCTGGAGCCTTGACTACTGCCTCAATCTTTTCAGGGGACTTATGTAACCCCTCTTTATCAATAACGTGGCCACAATACGAGATCTGCTTCTGGAAAAACTCGCATTTGTGGCGATTAGCTCGGAGCCCATGTTCCTTCAATCTAGTGAGCACCTGCTCCAGGTTGGCGAGGTGATCACTGTCATTTTCGCCCATGACCAGGATGTCGTCTAAATAACACTAGGTCCCTGGAATCCCTTGCAGGACTTGTTCCATTGCCCTTTACCAAATAGCCGGAGCTGATGCTACCCCGAACACCAGCCAGTTGTATTGGTAGAGACCTTTATGAGTGTTGATCATGAGGTACTGTTTCGAGGCTTCTTCTACCTCCATTTGCAGGTACGCCTGGGCCAGATCAATCTTAGTGATGCGTTTCCCTCCAGATAGCGAGGCGAAAATATCTTCAATCCGTGGAAGCGGATATTGTACCGTGTGAAGGACTGGGTTCACTGTCACCTTAAAGTCCCCACAGATGCGAACCTTCTTTGGTTCCCCAGGCGTATTACTCAACGACCTCTTCATTACAGGAACGATGGGTGTAGCCCACTCACTCCAGTCCACTTTGGACAGTACTCCTGAACGTTCCAAACCTTCCAGCTCTGCTTCGACGGCTGGGCGGATCGCATAAGGTACCGGTCTGGCCTTAAAAAACTTTGGGCTTGCATTTTCCTCTATTTTGATCGTCGCTGTTACGCCTTTTAGTGTTCCGAGTCCTTGCTGGAACACTTCTTGTGCGTCAGTTAGCATTTTTGACAGTCGTCCAGGTGTGACGTCGTCATCCTTTTTGGCATCTACAGTCAGTGCTTGTATGGAATGCCAATCTAGCTGTATCTTCCGGATCCATTCACGTCCTAGTAGTGGTGGTCCTCCATCTGGCAATACAGATAGGTCCATTTTTGGTGTTTCCTTGCCATTATGTATAACGTTCACCCTTATTTTTCCTTTGGGGTAGACTTTTTGCCCCGTGTACGTCTTCAAGACAATCTTTGTATCTCTCAAGGGTATATGTGAGAATAGCCGCTTGTAGTCCCTTCGGTTTATGACTGTTAGGGCTGATCCTGTGTCCAATTCCATTTTCACTTGGACTCCTGCTATCTTGAGCGTGACCCAGATAGTTTGGTGATCCTCCGTTTTGATCACATTATGTAGTTTCAGACAACCCAGCTCCTTGCTTCCGGAGTCTGTATCACTCTTCTGTTCGTCTGAACTACTCTCCGTCACCTTATGTACCTTCTTGTACTTCTCCTGTGGAGATTTCTTGCTGCTGGTTTTCTTTCCCGACCTGCAGACTCTTGCTATGTGTCCTACTTTTCCACACTGTCTGCACAATTTGTCCTTGAACCAGCAATCATTATGGTCATGTGTTGTTCTGCTGCAGCAATAGCACTTCACTGTTCGGTATGACATTTCATTTGTGCCATATTCTTGCGGTCTCCGTTGTATCTCTGCAGTGCCCCGTGCTGCTGCTTCGTGTGATACTGCAATGCTGAAAGCCTTGTCCAGCGTAAGATCCTTTTCTGATAGAAGCCATTTCTGGGTTCCTTCACTTTGAAGCCCACACACAAACTTGTCCCTTAAAGTATCTGCTAGTCCCATTCCAAACTGGCAGTGCTTCGATAGCTTGCGCAGTTCCGTTAAATACTCAGCATTACTTTCATCTTTATGCTGGTTCCTTTTGTGAAACTTAAATCTTTCTGCTATCAGCAGCGGTGTGGGGTTTAAGTGGTCCTGTAGGATTGACACTATGTTTTCAAAATCCTTTTCTACTGGCTTCACTGGGGTTACTAGGTTTCGTAGTAAGCCATACGTTTTTGCACCCATTGAATTCAACAATACCAGCGCTTTCTTGTCATCTAGCACTTCATTCGCCTTGCAGTATACTTCTATGCGTTCGACATATGTCGTCCAATCTTCGACTTCATTGTCGAACGCCGTGATCCTGCCACTTTTCGGCATTTTTGGGTGTGGTTAGACTGGCTTAAAATGGCGTCTCCCACGCTTTCCTTTCTTCCCCGCTGTGGCTTAAAATGGCGTCTCTGCCAACGCCGCTCTCGGCGGTCCTCGTGGCAAATGGCGACGCCCTGTGGGTTTCGTGCGCTGCTCCTGCGCTGCTGCCAATGCCGCTCTCTGCGGTCCTCGTGGCAATGGCAGCGCCTCGTGTTTTCCTGCGCGCCTCTCTCCCCCGTTGACGCTGCTCGCCCCTTGAACACTGGCTGCGCTCTGCTCTCTTGCGTCTCTCTCATCGTTGACGCCGCTCGGTCCTGAACACCGGCTGCGCCCTGTGCGCTCTGCCCTCTCTCTCTCCCCCGTCGACGCTGCTTGGCCTTTTTCTGTGCCGCTCGGTCGGCTCCAGCCACCGCTGTCCGGGAAGGGTCTGCGCAGTACCTGTTGCCAGCCCGTTTCGCTGGACCACTGTGACTAGAAAGCCAAGCCTGGCTCTCGACAGCCTCCCCTGCGATGCTCAAATCTCCGCTGGATGACTGGGCGGTTGCCCGTGGTCAACGCCCGTGCTCTGGACTCGACCTCCTTCCACAGTCCTCCAGGAGCGAATCCCTGGGAGGTGATGCAGAGTTGCAGGTAGGTTCGAATCTGCGTCGTCGCCAATGTTATATCTGTGTATCTTAATGTTGTGTCCTTCAATAATCAGACAAAGACTGCAGGGAACGATCAACAGGTGTTTACTGAATGAGGGTTCAAACTGCAACTAACTGTACAGAGCACTACTCAGGGTTTATATACAGGTGTGGTCACTGCCGGTACGACAGGATACAGGAGCTGTAAAAAGTAGTTCTCCCTCTTAAAGGTACATACATTACAGTAGTGCTGTTCCCTTTTATGATATTGAGAAGGGAACAAATCGGCTTCGAGGTGCTTTGAGTCTTAGTAGTTACGGAGACCATTCGGCCCATTGTGTTTGTGCCAGTGCTAGCACTTCAACAGGAGCTGTCCACTCTAATCCCATTTCTTACCTTTGCACCAATTCATTTTATATTCTTCCTCTTCAAATCCTTAGCCAATTCCCTTTAAATGATGTTATAGTCTGTGCTGCAGTAACTACTTGTGGTAAAGAGTTCCCTGTTCTAATAACCCTCTGTATGAAAACATTTCTTCTCCCATTTATTTGATTGACAATCCTCAGTCTGTCCCTGTGATACTGATTCACTAACCAGCAGAAACTATTGTTCATAGTTGTACAAATCTCTTAGATCCCCTTAACCTCTTTTCCAATAACCTTCTATGTCCTGTCAGTTCAGTTTTAAAGTGACTATTTCTAGACTACAGCCTATCCCCACACCTGCTGCTGTTACTTGCTGAGCTTATGACTGGCTTTCAGTGCACTGCTGGTTTCTCAGCTTTATGTTGCTGCTATCTGGGTCCTGGCCAGAAATCCACTTTCTCCTGGGCTGAAATCCATTTCTCCACTGCTTTATGAACCTTATAATGACCTCCAACTTTGTCGCTGTTTTCTACAGACTCTATATTCTCTGCTGGGTCGTCTTGATGACGTGGTGAGTGTAGCAGGCTCGGGAGGAACAGGGTGACTTTGGACCTGTGGTTCCCAAAGCTCTCCCCCACTGGGGGTTTCCTCGCCTCATGTCTGGGTCTGCTGTAGACTCATTGATAAAGATTGATCGCTGTGATTAGTCAACAACTCCATTAATGTTGTATCATGAACTACCAGGATGGTAGAAGACGAACTAGATGGACCATGGTCTTTATTCATCTAATAATTCCTCTGTTCCTATGATTCTAGTATCTGGCCTGCTGCTGCGTCCTCAGTTTTCTGCTCCTCTGCTGAGAATGTTTCGCTCTACACTGCTCTGGACTCTGCTCCACTGCTGCCGACTGACCTTTGCCCTGCCAATTTCTGCCTGCTTCCCATTGTCGCTGACTCCATTCACCCCTCTGCTGGTACACTGGATTCGTTGGTGCACACTACTTATCACCGAGGCCAGCTCTCACCTCTGCTGGACTCCTTGATCGACCAAATGCTGGCTCATGGTCGATTCTCCACACCTCCTCGCCACTCCATTTTCCAGAGGTAAACCTCTAGCAGTGCACCCACTGATACTCTGTCCCTCAAACAGCCCCTGGACTCACTCGCCCTCCATACCTGTCTGCAAACCTGGCCATTAGTTCGCCGGTGTGCCAAGCTGACTCCACCCTATCAACAAGTCAACTTCATCCCACCATGGACATTGGGCTCTCTGTTGTTGTCTACTCCCTGCTCTCTGTTTACAACCAGGACATATCTATCCCTATATTTTGCAGACCTATGTAACCTGAATTTCCCCTGTGTTCATGCACATGTACATTTTGGCTGCACTCTGGACCTGAGCCCCTTACTTATAAACTCGCCAAGACCGCCTATTTCCACTTCCGTAATAGTGCCTGTCACCGCCCTTGCCTCAGTCCATCTGCTGCTGAAACCCTCATCCATGCTTTTCTCACCTCCAGACTCAACTATTCCAATGCTTTCTTGGCCGGCCTCCTACTTTGCACTCTTTGTAAACTCTGCTGACCATATCCTAACTCTCACTAAGTCCTGTTCAGCCATCACCTCTGTGCTCGCTGACCTACATTTCCAAGCCCATGTCAACCTTTAAGAGTAGATTAGATAGGTGGTTGCAGTAAATGGAGATAAAGGGATATGGCAGCAGGACCCTGTCTGCCCCCTCAGGTGGACATAAAAGATCCCGTGGCAATTTTCGAAGAAGAGCAGGCGAGTTATCCCCGGTGTCCTGGCACATGGGATTAGGATACTGCTCGTGAACTGGCGGGGCCGCAGCGGGCCATTCCCGTGTTGTAATTGCTATGTAATTCTACGCGATTATAACCTCTTCTTCGGGGTATAATTCTGCTGAATCTTTCCTTTTTCCTTTCCACTGCTCTGGTGGTTTAGTGGTTCGGTTCAGCATTCTCACTGCCGCGTCCCAGTTTCGATTCCTGATCAGGAAATGTCATTTAGGGGTCAGCTGTGGCTCGGTTGGTAGCGTGCTTACCTCAGAAGGTTGTGGGTTCAAGACCCACTCCAGAAACTCGAGCACAAAATCTAGGCTGACGCTCCAGTGCAGCGTTGAGGGGGCGCTGCACTGTCGGAGGTGCCGTCTTTCGGATGAGACGTTAAACCGAGGCCCCTGTCTGCCCCCTCAGGGGGACATAAAAGATCCTGGGGCACTATTCGAAGAAGAGCAGGGGAGTTGTCCCCAGTGCCCTGGCCAGTATCCCTCGAACAACACCCACTAAAAACAGATAATCTGGCCATTTATCTCATTTGTGGGAGCTTGCTGTGCGCAAATTGGCTGCTGTGTTTCCTACATTACAACAGTGACTCCACTTCAAAAGTGCTTAGTTGGCTGTGAAGTGCTTTGGGATGACCTGAGGTCCTGGAAGGCGCTATATAAATGCAAGTTCTTTCTTTTTCTGATATTCTTATAATGAAGTGCTTAGAACTGCACCTCACTCTCTGGGCTCGGCCTAACCAGTATCTTGTACAAATTCAATATCACTTCTTTGCTATTATATACCATGCCACTATGTATACATCTCAGAAACCCATTTGTCTTCTTCTGGGCTTTACAAATTTCACTCCCGTCTTTAATGATCTATATCTCTGCTCCACTAGATCTCTCGGTTCCTCCATTCTACTGAGTCCGACCATTTAAGGTATATTTCCTTTCACCAATCTTTTCCCTGCAATTTCATATGTCTCTCCGTTGAATTGCATCTAACGTCCCCCAGCCTGGCTCTATCCTCCTGCAACCTCTTGCGTTCTTCCTCACAGGCTGCTGTACCCCCTGGATTTAGCAAAAAGAGTAGGTAGATTGGAACGACAAAGCAGTGAATTGGATTTGGGCAGCCCTGGTCTAGCTACAGCGCAGAGCTGCCTCAGTTCCAGTTCTGCATGAAGCCAGACGGCTGACACCACTGATCATAGTTATACTGCCGCCTGGTACTGGAAACTTACACAGTCTGTTCATTTTCAACCCCAGCAAAAGCACCCATAGAGTCCAGCATTCCCAAACTCATTGAATAAGATCACGACATGTGATGATGTCAGCACATACCGCAATGCATTTTGCTTACTGATATAGAAAGAACTTACAGTGCCTTTCAGAGCATCCAAAGTAATTTACAGCAATGAACTACTTTTGAAATGAAGTCACTGTTGTGATGTAGGAAATGCAGCAGTCAATTTATGCACAGCAAGCTCCCACAAACAGCAATGTGATAATGGCCAGGGGGTAGCGTTTCCGCTTTGGGCGCAATCGGTGATTCCGGCACAACTTGAGCCCAAAATTGCACCCGTTTTTGTAAAGTGTTTCCCCCCCCCACCCTGAGTTCCCGCTCAAACTCATTTGCATATCGCTGAATGCAAAAATCTGCCATGAACCGGTGCGATCGAGCAACGTTTTACAACATCGTTTTTAAAAAAATAACATTTGCTTTAAAAAATATTCCTTGATTTAATTAAGAGTTGTAACTTGGGAAAAGTTTTACTAATACAACTGAAAATGGGTTTAATCACAAAAAATAAGTGTTTAAAATCAGTGTCAATCATCACCTGAGAGTAACCTGCTTTTTAAATGACTGAAAATGACTTTTAGAAAATATACAAAACTATTTTCTAGTTAGATTGGGGACAATTGTCAGTTCCTTAGTAAATTCTTTTTAAAAATTCATTGAAAACCTTGTAAAACTTGCCTATTAGTGTCCCTGCACCCAAAAGATCCAGCTTAATTTTTGGAGCCTCCTCGAAGGCCTGTAAACGAGTGCAGTTCGCGGAAACTCCCAGTGGTGAGTAATTCACCCTGGGGGCCGTGGCCAGTATTGCAGGTGGGGCCTGCTTCTAGTGTGATGTTCAAAACTAGCAGAAAAGATTGAGGGACTCGAGTTGCGGTGAACACAATTTGCACTTAAAATTCCGTGATCTTTTTGCGCTGTTTACGGCAATATCGAGCGAATTCTGCCGAAAGAAACGAGCACAATCGAGCGGAAACTCCGGACCCAGATGTTTCAGTGATGTCGGTCGAGGGACAGTTATTGACCAGGACACCGGGGAGAACGCTCCTGCTCTTCTCCGAAATAGTGCCCATGGGATCTTTTACGTCCACCTGAGAGTGCGGACGGGGCCTCGATTTAACGTCTCATCCGAAAGACGGCACCTCCGACAGTGCGGCGCTCCCTCAGCGCTGCACTGGGAGTGTCAGCCTGGATTTATGTGCTCAAGTCTCTGGAGTGGGACTTGAACCCACAGCCTTCTTACTCAACAGCAGCAGCAACAACTTGCATTTATTTAGTAAAATGTCCAAAGGCGCTTAAAAAGCCTCGGAGGCGAGAGAGCTACCGCTGAGCCACAGCTGACACCTATATAGCAGAATTAGCTTTTGGGTAAACAGAAGAGAAACCAGCAAGAAACACTGGCTTCAGGTTCATTTTCCTTGGCCTCAGTTCAGCAGGTTGCTGCCGTCTTGAAACAACTTGCGTTGATTATGCTGCAAGGCTGAGGTTTCAGAGCCAGTCTGTTTTCAGAGATACCAACACAGTGGAGTATAGGAGGGCCCGAGGCTATACTGAGATAAGTAGGAGAGAATCTTACACATTCAGCCCAACATGCCTGTGCCGGCTCTTTGTCGGAGCTCTCCAATTAGTCGCACCCCCGCTGCCCTTTCCCCATAGCCCTGCAAATTTTTCCTTTTCAAGTATTTATCCAATTCCCTTTTGAAAATTACTATTGAATCTGCTTCCACCGCACTTTCAGGCGGTGCATTCCAACACACTTTAGGAAGGATGTGAAGGCCCTTGAGAGGGTGCAGAGGAGATTTACCAGAATGGTTCTGGGGATGGGGATCTTAGCTACAAGGACAGGTTGGAGAAGCTGGATTTGTTTTCATTAGAGCAAAGGAGGTTGCGGGGTGATTTGATAGAGGTGTACAAGATTATGACAGGTTTGGATAGGCTAGACGGGGAAAGGCTGTTCCCACTAGTTGATGGTACAAGGACTAGGGGACAACGATTTAATGTTTTGGGCAAGAGATTCAGGGGGGATGTGAGGAAAAACATTTTTACACAGCGAGTGGTGAGGACCTGGAACTCGCTGCCGATGGAAGTGGAGACACTCAATGTTTTCAAGGGGAGACTGGATAGGCACTTGAAGGAAATAAACTTGCAGGGCTACGGGGATAGAGCGGGGGAATGGGACTGACTGGATTGCTCTACAGAGAGCCGGCACGGACTCAATGGGCCAAATGGCCTCCTTCTGTGCCGTTATGATTCTATAACTCACTGCGTAAAATAAATTCTCCTCCTCTCCAGTGTTCCCTATAATTTTTCTGGGCCGCGCGGCCCATTCAGAAGTCGGTGCATGCGCGTTTTTTTCAAATTTATAAGCTGGCTCACGGGTGCACCGCTTAAAGGGAACATTGCTCATCTCCCCTCTGGTTCTTTTGCCAATTATCTGAAATCTATCTCCTCTGGTTACTGACCCTCCTGCCAGTAGAAACAAAGAAGTAAATTCTAATTTTCTAATGGGCAGCATGTGCAGTGCACATAAGATGTGCTTCTAGATTTCATACTTTTAAAGCACTCCTATTATACCCTGGTGATGTACATCTATACGGAGTTACATGTACTATATACAGAAACATACACGTTAGTGCTTCTCCCTCTCTCTCCAGGGAAATTAAAAATTCCATTTCTGGGAAGTTCAGTCAACATAAATAACCTAACACACAGTCATCAAAAACAGTAGGGTCATGGGAGTTTCAAATTGTAACATGCCGACAGGTCAGGTGGAAAGCTGAGTTTCTACAAGGTTGTGTTTTGAATCACAAAATGGCCAACACCAAAACAGGCCATTTGGCCCATAAAGACTGTGGATAAAGCAGGACATAAATAGACTGGGCAGATAGGTGGCAAATGCAGTTCAATGTAGAGCAATGTGAAGTAATATATTTTAGAGTGAGAGTAGGGGAAGGAAGTGCATTTTAAATGGTATACATGAGCCTCCAGTCTGACCCACTCTCCCGCCCTCTCCCATCCTCTTTTGAAGCAACTATCCAATTTTTTTTGATTTATTCTCAAGATGTGGTGCCACTGGTGAGGCCGACATTTAGTGCCCATCCCTAGTTGCCCTTGAGAAGTTGGTGGTGAGCCGCCTTCTTGAACTGCTGCAGTCCATGTCGTAAAGGTACTCCCACAGTGCTGTTGGGTAGGGAGTTCCAGGATTTTAACCCAATGGCTCCCGGTTAAGTAACGCCTCGATTTCAAAATTCTCATCCTTGTTTTCAAATCCCTCCATGGCCTCACCCCTCCCTATCTCTGCAATCTCCTTCAGCCCCACAACCCCCCGAGATATCTGCGCTCCTCAAATTCTGGCCTCTTGAGCATCACTGATTATAATCGCTCCACCATTGGTGGCCGTGCCTTCTGTTGCCTCGGCCCTAAGCTCTGGAATTCCCTGCCTAAACCTCTCCGCCTCGCTACCTCTCTTTCCTCCTTTAAGACGCTCCTTAAAACCTACCTCTGACCAAGCTTTTGGTCACCTGTCCCTAATTTCTCTTTATGTGGCACGGTGCCAAATTTTTTGTCTTTTAATACTCCTGTGAAGCGCCTTGGGATGTTTTACTACGTTAAAGGCGCTTTATAAATAAAAGTTGTTGTTGTTGTTGATGAAGGATTGCCAATGTACGTCTAAGTCGGTATGGTGCATGACTTGGAGGTGATGGCGTTGCCATGCACGCGGGTTTGGGAGGTGCTGTCGAAGAAGCCTTGGTGAGTTTCTACAGTGCATTCTGTAGATAGTACACACTGCAGCCACGATGCACCAGTGATGGAGGGAGTGGATGTTTAAGCCAGTGGATAGGTTGCCTATCAAGCTGACTGCTTTGTCCTGTCGAGCTTCTTGAGTGTTGTTGCAGCTGCATCCATCCAGGCAAGTGGAGAGTATTCCATCACACTCCTGACTTACGTCTTGTAGGTGGTGGAAGTCAGAAGGCGAGCCCCTCACCACAGAATACCCAGCCTCTGACCTGCTCTAGTAGCCACAGCATTTATGTGGCTGGTCCAGTTAAGTTTCTGGACAATGGTGACCCCCAGGATATTGATGGTGGGGGATTCGGCGATGGTAATGCCGTTTAATGTCAAGGGGAGGTGGTTAGACTCTCTCTTGTTGGAGTTAGTCATTGCCTGGCACTTGTGTGGCGCAAATGTTACTTGCCACTTATCAGCCCAAGCCTGGATGTTGTCCACGTCTTGCTGCATGCGGGCACAGACTGGTTCATTACCTGAGGAGTTGTGAATGGAACTGAACACTGTGCAGTCATCAGCGAACATCCCCACTTCTGAACTTATGATGGAGGGAAGGTCATTGATGAAGCAGCTGAAGATGGTTGGGCCTAAGACACTGCCCTGAGGAACTCCTGCAGCGATGTTATCTTGGGGCTGAGACGATTGGCCTCCAACATCCACAACCATCTTCCTTTGTGCTAGGTATGACTCCAGCCAGTGGAGAGTTTACCTCTGATCCCCATTGACGTCAATTTTACTCAGGCTCCTTGGTGCCTTGATGTCAAGGGATTTTTAAAAGAATTAATGGGCCTAGATGTACCAATCAGTGGTATTTTAACGATGGTATTAATCCATTTAAAGGAGCTGCCATTAAAATAAACCTAATCAGAAAATCTAGGCTATGGACTTTGCTTCAAACGTTGTTTGTGGCAGAGAACGCCACATTCAAACCACACTGTGTAAATACATTTTTCTGAACCTCCCCTTTAATTCTTTTTGTGATATCAAATTTGTGCCCTTTCATATTATTTCGCCAGTGAAAACAACCTCTCACTATTTACCTTTAGTATAACCCTTCATAATCTTGAAGACCTCTATCAGGTCACCCCTTAATCTTCTCAGCTCCAGTGAAAAGCCCTAACTTCTCAAGTCTCTCTTCGCAACTGTAACCCCCTGAACCCTGGTAACGGCCCAGTGAGTCTACGCTGACCCTTTCCCATTGCTTTTATCTCCTTCCTATAATGGGATGGCCAGACCTGCACACAATACTCCAACTGCAGCCTAACCAAGGTCTTGAAGTCCAACGTTATCTCTACAGCTCTAGGTACAAAAGGTCTTTTTTCTGGCCTTACCTACTTGCAGTGTCACCTTTAAAGACCCGTATATCTGCACAGCAAGGGGACCCTCTGCTCCTCTATTCCAGTTAAAATCTGATCATTTAAGGTCTACTTGCTTCCCCTATTCTTACTTCACATTTCTCTACATTGAACTGCATCTGTCCCCTACCTGTCCTTCCCACGAGCATGTGTCCTCCTGCAGTCTAAGAGCCATTAGAATTAGATACTTTAAAATTGTTGGACTGAAATCTGGGTGGGCTGCTTTATACCCCCTACCCAATATTATGGTGTACAGTCCTTACATGTGAAGCTGAACACTGGGAGCATAAACACAGAAAATAATGCAGAAACTAGCTGCTTTGATCCAATATTCCTCCTGTCACTCAGCCCAGGGGATTATTTCACTGCCCCAAAGGGGCTGACAGTATAAAAGCCCCTATAGGTGGTGCAAGGATTCACCTCTGGGATCCACATACAGCTGAATCCAGTTGGATGAAAGGCCCCTCTCCCCGTTAGCTGTTGGATGAAAGTCCAACATTATAGTTATACGTTCCTTTCACTGTGATTGGACAAAGCTTGAATCTGGATCTACCCCGTGGGATCCCTGAGTCGGGAGTCTTCCCTGCTGACACTGGGCACTCAGGATCACATCCCCCATGTGCTAACATCCCTCACCTTGATGAACACAACACTCTTTTTAAAGTTAAAAGCGTTTGGCCAGCCTTTTGATTCTTTCGAAAGGGATTCAACAGAACATTAAGCTGAACCTGAGCCGCTTGCCATCTCATTTATCATTGACACTTGCTGATCGATTCTGCCTTTATTGATAGCTGCTGTGACACCTCCTCATTAGAAACTGGTCCCTACTTATTAATAGCTACAAGCTCGGTGCTGTTAATCTGGTATTGTGCACTGATTAACTGCTTTAAACAGCCGTGGCTAATAATAGTTTAGCAAATGACCAGTCCTTGGCGGCATCTTTCTTTGTCGTGTAGAAGGCGAGCATCCAAATACTTTGCAGGCTGGACAGAGAGAAATTGGTTGAATTGCACTGATCCAGCAAGCACAGAGAGTACAGATGGGAATGCATTATATGCTCATTAATGGGCACATTCAATTAAGTGGAACATTGGCATCAATTAATTCCTCACACATTCTTTAGAATGTGAAGCGTTTACTTGATAAAAACGACCAAATGAAGAACATTTTGTCTCACAGTTGGCGAATTGTCCCATTAATGTCCCTTTCACATTGTCAAATTGCTTCCAACGACAGGAAATCTCTGCAGGCACAAGACATAACGGAAGTAACAAACACAACCTCAAAGCAACGGCACGCGTGCAACTCTGATTCAGTGTGGAGTTTGGCTTTGCCCAGGACCGTACAGACCAGCCATGCTAAACCCACATTGTTGGCAGACTGGCCAGTTGAAAGTTCGGCCTACCCATTGCCATGACCAAACTAACGAGGCAACCACCACTGGCTGGACCTGCTTAGCTTTGCTGCCAGCAGCACTTTCGTTGGGAGGCAAAGTATGAAACCCTCACTTGACGAAGGGCTTTTTGTCTCTGAGTGTCAGGCGTGGCTCAGTGGGTAACACTCTCACCTTGAAGCCACAAGTTTGTGGGTTTGAGTCCCTCTCCAGAGACTTGAGCACATCATCCAGCATGACATCTCAGTGCATAACCGAGGGAGTGCTGCACTATTAAAGGTGCCATCTTTCAGATGAGACGTTATACCGAAGCCCTGTCTGCCCTCTCAGGCAGACGTAAAAGATTCCATGGCACTATTTGAAGAAGAGCAAGGGTGTTCTTCCTGACCAACTTTTATCCCTCAACCAACATCACAGATCAGATTGTTTGGTCATTATCTGATTGCTGTTTGTGGGATCTTGCTGTGCATTAATTGGCTGCTGCGTTTCCTTACATTACAACAGTGACTAACCTTCAGAAGTACTTCATTGGCTGTGAAGCCCCGAGGTCGTGAGAGGCGCTATAAAAGTGCAAGTTCTTTATTACTTTCCGATGGCGACCGCGCTGGAGCATGTACATTGCTGACTCTGACAGTGTTCCTGCACTGAGAGAGGTACGGGGGAAGGGGGTTAGGCTTAATAATGTCCTTTAGGGAAGCAAACCTGCTGTCCTTATCCGGTCTGGCCGATATGTGATTCCAGTCACATATCAACATGGTTGACAACTGCCCTGTGAAGCGGCCTAGAAAGCCGCTCAGTTCAGGACAACGAGGGATGGGCGCTAAATGCCGGCCTTGCCAGTGATGCCAACATCCTGAGAAGGAATAGAAAACTCTCTCTCTGCTGAATGGCTGACCTCAGTTGTGTTACCTTGGGGAGTTGCTGAGTTGTTCCCACAAAACTGCATGTAAAAAGTCCATTGGTCCAGAACACTCCCCGTCTGGGGTCGTTAACGACTCCACATAGTCCGAACTCTACTTGTCACTGGAGTCCTCTGGCGACAAAAGAAGAACCACCTCGGAGACAGTCCGTCGGTTTCGATGATAGGATGCAGCTTCCGTAGACTGCTGTGAGGGGGTAGGTTGCGTTCTGCTACATACAGTCCCAATCTGGGTATGGTGAGGTCTGGCTGGGGCGCCAACTTGCCTCTATCAAAGACGAAGCCGATTTTGCTTTGTCCTTCTTGAGTGGTAACCTTCAGATAAGCCAAACCTGCAATGGCCTTAGCGGATGCGTCTGCAAAGACACAAAGTTCTTTGAATTGGGCATTTAAGGGAGAGAAAGACGAATAGCAGCGAGGTATTCGGATCTCCTGTAAGTCTTGGAGTGAGTCTCTCCATCTGTCCCACTCTGCTTCCATCTCTTCAGGGAGAGGTGAATCCCACTCTTCAGTGCGTGTGGAGAGTTCCCTGAGGAGCAGCCTGCCTTGTATGGTGACAGGGGCTAAGAAGCCGAGAGGGTCGTATAGGCTGTTGACTGTAGAGAGCACTCCTCTACGTGTGAAGGGTTTCTTGGCGTCTAGGACTTGGAACGTGAACGTGTCTGTTGCTATGTTCCACGACACCCCTAGGCTATGCTGTAGGGGGAGGTCATCAATGAAGAGGTCTAGGTCCTTGATGTCCTTAGCACGATCTTCAGGGGGGAATGCCTCCATCACTGCTGGTCTGTTAGAGGCTATCTTATGCAGCCTGAGGTTGGATAGTGCAAGTAGTTCCTGGGCTCGTCCGAGGGTACCGATGGCCTCTGCTTCGGTCGGGAATGACTTCTGTGCGTCGTCGACATAGAACTCTCATTCGATGAACCCTCTCACATCACTGCCAAAGTCGTCGTCTTCTTCCTTGGCAGCCCTCCTTAGTCCGTATATGGCGACAGCAGGGGATGGGCTATTCCCAAAGACATGGACACGCATTCTGTAGTCCACAATGTCTCTATTGGGGTCATTGTCCCAATACCACAGGAAGCGGAGGAAGTCTCTGTGGTCTTCTCTCACCACGAAGCAATGAAACATGTGCTGGATATCGGCAGTGATGGCGACGGGCTCTTTCCTGAATCTCATGAGCACTCCCAAGAGGCTGTTGTTAAGATCGGGCCCTGTGAGGAGTACGTCATTGAGAGAGACGCCCTGATATGGTGCACTGGAGTCAAACACCACGCGGATCTGTTCCGGCTTTTTGGGGTGGTAGACTCCAAAGGAAGGGAGGTAGCAACACTCTTGGCCTTCCTGGAGTGGAGGAGCTATCTCTGCATGATCGTTGACAAGCATTTTCTTGACAAATTCTAGGAAGTGTGCTTTCATCTCTGGCTTCTTCTCTAGTGTGCGACGGAGTGAGTTAAGACGATTATAGGCTTACCCCCTGTTGTTCGGCAGCCGTCGTCTGGGGTCCCGGAAGGGTAAGGGTGCAACCCAGCTGTTAGAGCTGTCACGAGAGACCTCATTGTCCATAATCTGGAGGAACCTCATGTCGTCGATCGATGGAGCAAGTTTGTGGTCGTTGGCGGTGCGACAGAAGACTGACTGACCCGGGTTCTCTCCAGTGAGCATCATCTGTGTGCTGTTTGTGGAGATCAGCGCTGGGGTTTTCTGAGGCTGGGCCGTAGGACTGAACTTCTCTGTCACTCGGATCTGACTACTGCATGGGGTAAAGTAGCTTGGACGATCATTCTCCAAGATGGAAGTCTTGAGTGTGCTCACCTGAGATAGCTTGTGAGTGCCCTTGAGGCACACATCTCCAACAACGACCCAGCCGAGGTCTAGCCTTTGGGCGAAAGGGGCGTCATGTGGACCGTTGATCTGCCCCCTTATCTTATGTACCCTCAGGATGTCTCTTCCCAACAACAGAAGTATGCTTGCATCTGGATCAAGAGGTGGGATCTTGTCTGCAATGCGTCTCAGATGACGGTGATGATGAGCTGCATTCGGAGTGGGAATCTCAGAACAGTTGTCGGGGACTTGATTACATTCGATGAGTGTAGGAAGGGGGAGACTAATCTTCCCGTCGGCTGACTCAACAACGTAACCGCAGGCCCTCCTGCCGGCTGTTTCTGAAAGTCCAGCACACGTCTTCAGCGTGTAAGGCGACGGACTTCCTTTGACCTTGAAGATGTTGAAGAACTCGGATCTTGCTAGAGAACGATTGCTTTGTTCATCTAGTATGGCATACATCTTTTCAGATTCCTGGTGACATCCTGCAGGGTACACATTAACGAGGCATATCTTGGAGCATGCTCTTGCGCTCACTCCTTCTCCACACACCTCGGTGCACCTGGATGTAATCTCCAGACCAGCAGCTCCCTCTCTCTCCCCGCCGTGCTCTGAAGCGGGAGGAGGCGTCTCTGACTTACAAGGAGCTGGGCCTGGGTGTAGTGCTGAAACGTGCCGATCACTTTCACATTCAGTGCACTTTGCATCCACCTTGCAGTTCTTGGCGAGATGGCTCGTGGATGAGCAGCACTTGAAACATATAGAGTTCTCTTTAAGATATTGTTTCCGATCTTCCAGGGACATCTCCCTGAAGCCTCTGCACTTCTTTAAAGGATGGGGCTTGTTGTGGATAGGGCATTGTTTGCTCATATCCTCAGATTTCTTCTGAATCTTTGTGTGCTCAGTTGAGGACACTTGCATTTTGTGGACAGATATTGGTGTCTTTCCATGTCTGTCGAACTTGTCTCTTCTGGCAAGTGCTGGGTGGGCAGAGAAGAAGTTGAAGCTGGGGTCGTTCCTGGCTTTGGCTTCTTTACGGATGAATTTAACGAACGCAGAGAATGGTGGGAACGCCACGTTGTGCTTTAGCTTGAACTTTGATCCAAACGTTATCCACTTCTCCTGCAGGTTAAATGGAAGCTTCTCAATGATGGGACTTACCCCTCTGGAAGTGTCTAAGTACGATAGACCGGGTAGGTAGCTGTCCTGCTTTGCGGCTTCGAGTTCCGACAGCAGATCTCCAAGGTCGCGGAGCTTCTGGGGTTCCTTACTCGTCAACCTCGGAAAGTTCTCCAACCTGTCAAAGAGAGCCCTTTCAATGGCTTCGGGCGAGCCGTAGCTTTCTTCCAGCCTCGCCCAAGCCTTCTTCAACCCCTCTGGCAGCTGTCCCACATTGGCCGCTTTTATCCTGCAGGCCTCCCCACACACACCCCTACCTGTACCCCTCACCTCCCCACACACACCCCTACCTGTACCCCTCACCTCCCCACACACACACCTACCTGTACCCCTCACCTCCCCACGCACACCCCTACCTGTACCCCTCCCCTCCCCACACACACCCCTACCTGTACCCCTCACCACCCCACACACACACCTACCTGTACCCCTCACCTCCCCACACACACACCCCTACCTGTACCCCTCACCTCCCCACACACACCCCTACCTGTACCCCTCACCTCCCCACACACACACCCCTACCTGTACCCCTCCCCACACACACACCCCTACCTGTACCCCTCACCTCCCCACACACACACCTACCTTTACCCCTCACCTCCCCACGCACACACCCCTACCTGTACCCCTCACCTCCCCACACACACACCTACCTGTACCCCTCACCTCCCCACGCACACCCCTACCTGTACCCCTCACCACCCCACACACACACCTACCTGTACCCCTCCCCTCCCCACACACACACCCCTACCTGTACCCCTCCCCTCCCCACACACACCCCTACCTGTACCCCTCACCTCCCCACACACACACCCCTACCTGTATCCCTCACCTCCCCACACACACACCCCTACCTGTACCCCTCACCTCCCCACACACACACCTACCTGTACCCCTCACCCCCACAAGCACCCCTACTTGTACCCCTCACCTCCCCACACGCACCCCTACCTGTACCCCTCACCACCCCACACGCACACCTACCTGTACCCCTCCCCTTCCCACACACACCCCTACCTGTACCCCTCACCTCCCCACACACACATCCCTACCTGTACCCCTCCCCACACACACACCCCTACCTGTACCCCTCACCTCCCCACACACACACCTACCTTTACCCCTCACCTCCCCACGCACACACCCCTACCTGTACCCCTCACCTCCCCACACACACACCTACCTGTACCCCTCACCTCCCCACGCACACACCCCTACCTGTACCCCTCACCTCCCCACACACACCCCTACCTGTACCCCTCCCCTCCCCACACACACACCCCTACCTGTACCCCTCACCTCCCCACACACACACCTACCTGTACCCCTCACCACCCCACACACACCCCTACCTGTACCCCTCACCTCCCCACACACACACCTACCTGTACCCCTCACCTCCCCACACTCACACACCTACCTGTACCCCTCACCTCCCCAATCACACACCCCTACCTGTACCCCTCACCTCCCCACAGCTCTGGAACCAGTTGTCCTGCATTGCAGCGGATGTCATGTCGTGCTGACCACCTCCAATGTTGTGAGGTCGTATTGGACACCAGAGGCCCTTTTCCCGCCAGTTTCTTTGCTTTGTCTCCTCGGGCCCTCGTGGCCCTGTACTTCTGCTGGGATGTGGCTGGTGGCCATTCCGGCTTCTTGCCAAGCGACCTTCCTTAATGTGGGAGCCTAGATGGTGATACAACTGTGGGGGCATCACAGTCAAACCCAGTCATACGGCAGGGATGACAGGATAGCGCTTAGCAACAGGAATGCAGGACGACCTCCGCCCTCCCCGGCCGATTGTAGACATAATGGGAGGGCTTGCGTGTGGCAATGACCCGGGGAGCTATGCTGGTGGGAGTATAATTCTTGGTAGGGACACCAGGTCAGACAGGTTGGAAGATGGGAGCCAGACTAAAGGCCGTGCACCACCCTCCTGCAGGGGGCTTGTGAGTCAGGCTAATGACCTGTCCACGTAGAAAAGCCTTTTGTACAGAAACAACCCAGAGGCACAACGAGCCTGTTACAGACCGACAAATATAAACATCAACTAGAAACATAAACATCTGTGGCTCAGTGGGTAGCACTCTCACCACTGAGTCAGAAGGTTGTGGGTTCAAGTCCCGCTCCAGGGACTGGAGCACATAATCCAGGCTGACACTTCAGTGCAGTGCTGAGGGAGTGCTGCACTGTCTGAGGTGCCGCCTTTCAGATGAGACAATGGTGGACGTAAAAGATCCCGTGGCAGTATTTGAAGAAGAGATGGGGAATTCTCCCCAGTGTCCTGGCCAATATTTATTCCTCAACCAACATCACTAAAACATAATCTGGTCATTTGCTTCATTGCTGTTTGTGGGAGATTACTGTGCGCAAATTGGCTGCCGTGTTTCTAAAGTACTTCTGTAAAGCGCTTTGGTGCGTCCTGCGGTCGTGAAAATCGCTATATAAATGGAAGTCTTTCCTTTAACTGTGGAGAATCGTGAAATGCTGGAGGTAAGGCAGGGTGACACTCCAATCAGAGCCAAGTATCTTTCTGTGGACAGACAGCAGTGGAAGAAATGGGTTGCCGCATGTGTCACCAGGCACAGGAGACGCGATCAAACTAATCAGTCAACCAATTTCCGGTCTCGGCTGCGAACAGCTAACTCAGCACAAGCCTGGGAAAGGAAACTGGGACCTTGCTAATCTGGGTGGCTCGGGAAAACCAGGCTGCACATTTACCCATCAGGAGAGCTCTACCAAGCCGCAGTAACACAAGACGCAAATGATAGTAAATTGGAAGAGCTTCAATGTTGAGTGAAATGATGGCATGATTCACTGCACCCGAGGGAAAAATTCTGTCCTTGTTGAAGTGATGAGGAAAGAATTATACTAATAAGCCCCTAGAAATGGCTGACTTGGATGCGAACAGCATTCAAAACAAGCCATTTTAGGACCCAGCACGGCTCTTTAAACAGTGCTTGTCTGAACTAGTATATCGTCAGAAGGTGACTATTAACTTAATTCTGACAGTCAGGTTTCCATGTGCTTAGCACTTTGTAATGTTGCCAGTATTTTTATACATGATGATGAGATGTTTAAAAAAAAAAGAGACAAACCGAATGAATAGTGAATGTAAACTTTTAAATCTGGCCAGAAAACAGCCTGACTAGTCTTTAGCTGTCTAGCGACAAGCTGTTGTCATTCCCAGTGGCCCATTAAAGCGCACCCACTACATGTGGAGCTCAAACTCATTTATACAAAAGCAAAATACTACGGCCGCTGAAAAACAGAAAATGCTGGAAACACTCGGCAGGTCAGGCAGCATTTGTGGAGAGCGAAACAGAGTTAACGTTTCAGGTCTATGGAAGGTCATCGAGCTGAAATGTTAACTCTGTTTCTCTCTCCACACATGCTGCCTGACCTGCTGAGTGTTTCCAGCATTTTTTGTTTTTATCTCAAATTAATTTGCTCTGCTGTGCCTGAAATCGAGCAGGATGGTGCGAAATGGAGGTAGAAATTGGACAGTGAGGCCTCCTGCCGCCCCCCCCGACCTAAACCTGAATGTCCCTTCCCCCCACCACCCCTTCCCCATTCCCCCGCCTCTTTAGGGACTGCTGGTGATTGCCCCTTTCCTGCGTAGTACAGCACAGAAGAAGGCCCATCGAGTGCGCTGGCTCTTTCGAAGGTCAATCCAGTTAGTCTCACTCCCCCGCTGTTTCCCCAAACCCCCTGCAATTTTTTCTCCTTCAAGTATTGATCCAACTCCCTTTTGAAAGTTTATATTGAATCTGCCTCCACCACCCTTGCATTCCAAATCCTAACCACTCGTTGTGTAAAAAAGTTTTTTGCCTCTAGTTCTTTGCCACTCACCTTAAATCTGTGCCCTCTGGTTATCGACCCTTCAGCCATTGGAAACAGTTTCACTTTATTTACTCTATCTAAATCCTTCATGATTTTAAACACCTCTATCAAATCTCCTCTTAGCCTTCTCTGCTCCAAGGAGAACAACCCCAGCTTCACCAGTCTCTCCACATAACTGTAATCCTTCACCCCTGGAACCATTCTAGTAAATCTCCTCTGTACCCTCTCCAAAGCCTTCACATCCTTCCTAAAGTGTGGTACTCAGAATTGGACACAATACTCCAGCTGGGGCCTAATCAGTGTTTTATAAAGGTTTAGCATAACTTCCTGGCTTTATGGGCTCGATGTTGCCATTGGGGCGGGCTGGGGGTGTGTCAGCCGCTTTTCGTGTTATCCACCCGACTCCACTTTGATGTGGGGGAAAAATGCGATTTTTCACCTAATTGGCCAATTGATTCCCAGCGTGTGGGAACCCCTGGCCCAATGAGTCTTTCCATTCTGAAAGTCGCCTCCGATGACGTCATCAATGCTGCTGGATTTAAGGCCTGCAAGCAGCCTTGCTTCTTCTGCAGACTTTAAACTTTATGGCCAGTGGTGTGATCGATTCATTCAGCCAATATGTCCAGCAGTCGGCCAAAGTCTGCACCAAGGTTCGATGAAGCAGCCCTGCAAGCTCTGGTGGAGGGAGCAAGAGGAAATAAGGAGGTGCTCTTCCCTTCCTCAGGGAGGAAGAAGCCTCCCCAGCAGACAAAAGCTGTGTGGATGCAAGTGGCCCAGGCGGTCAACTCGCTGTCTATGTGCCGCAGAACCTGGCTGCAGTGCAGGAAGAGGTTTCATGACCTTCTGTGCACTGGAAAAGTGAGTATGACTTTCCCATCACCCTCAATCTGATCCCCATTGCCTCTCCTCAGCAGCACTCAGCTTTGACAGCCTCTTCCTCCACATCCCACTTGACACTGACATCCCTGCACCCTTACCCATTCCCTCTCTCTCTACGGTCACATTCACCTAACTATTCGACTATGCAGCCCTCACACTCCCTATCGCTGTGATGCTATGAAAACAACTTACAACACACAGGGAGGGCCCTTGGTCTTGCCACCTCACTCCATCATTGTCTCCTTCTAGCCATCAATGATATGGATTCTCTACACTCACTCCTTCATTCTCACTCAAACTCCACTTGTCTCCCTCATTGCAGGAAAAGAGAGCTCACAATAAAAGGGAAAGAGCGAGAACAGGAGGAGGGCCACCCTCAGTAGCCCAGCTCACCCCCTGGGAGGAGGCGGCCCTGGAGATTGTGGGAGTGGAGGAGGATGCGCAAGTGGGGGACGGACAGACGGGCGCATCAGAGCAAGCTGGTGACAGAATAGTTTATCATCTCTCTCTCATTGACATTGCATGAGTCACTGATAATGATTCTGATGCTCTAACAGATTGACTTTTGATCATCTGCAACATTCAATGTGCATGTAACCTTGACCTCACATCTCTGACTCTTTCCTTTACTCCCCCACAGGACCATCGAGAGCCCCCGTCCCCGCTGTCCAGGAGGAACAGCCTGAGCCTCCAGACTCCTCAGAGGAAGCTGCAACCTCTGAAGGTGCAGCGTCAGCAGAATTCAGCGCACCCAGCACCAGCGCAGACACTCACACCTCGGTGGGACCTTCGCGAGATAGAGTAGTGTTGTCACCTGGTGTATCACAGCTCACAAGTGAGCATCAGCAAATTGTGGAGACAGGGACAGCAGTGGAGAGTCCTAGTCAGAGAGCGCAGGACTCTGCCAGCTCGGCTCAGCTGCATGTCGACCCTCTGCCTCCGGGTCCATCCAGAAGAAGAGCGGTGTTGGAACTCCCGGAAGAGGTGCAGGAGGCTCTGGCAGGTTTTGTCTCCAGGGTCGCTGCGAGTGTGGAGCGACTGGAGGAGTCCATCGCGAACATGAGCAGAGCCTTTGTGGAGGCGTTGGCACATGAACGCATCACCATGGAAAGGATGGCAACCTCCGTGGAAAGGATGGCTACATCCATGGTAAGGCTGGCTACCGTAGAAGAGAGGATGGCTACGGTAGAGGAGAGGATGGCTACGTCCATGGAGGAGCTTTGTCACCAGGGTATGGAAATCATGGTCTTTGTTCAGAATAGACTGACATCTCTTGAGGAGTGATGGTCAGCTGTTGAACAAACAAACCAGACCTTCAGGCAAGTCCTCGGGAGTAGGACTTCCAGTATAGAAACGGGTCCTCATGGCCCCCCTGAAGTGCAGCAAGGTGCTGTCCAGCCACTTGCTAGCTCTGAAGTGGGGCTGACCCATGAGAGGGATGTTGGAGGCAGAGAATAAGGAAGTGGGGGCTCCTCTCCAAGCGCTCACACGACCATGCCACTGCAGAGCCCTCGGTCAGAGCCCCACCAGAGTCCCCACCCAACTGGGATCGGCGTCTCAACCCCTGCACAGCCGCAGGAGCAGCAGACTGTTGCCGAGCCCTCACAGGTTCGCAACCCCAGAGGACGCCCGCCAAAGGTGTCGAGACAGGAGCAGCAAGAAAGTGAGCAAGGGGCCTCCACATATGCTGAAGCCACAGGGGAAGCACCACGTAGGAGCACACGTAAGAGGAAGATAATGCACAAGTAGTCACAAGGGCAGTCACTTGGGTGTCATGTGTTTATTTTTGAAATGCCATCAGTTGCTTGTTTTGATAAAAAATTCTGATGGCAAACTTGCAGTTGTGGCCTGTGTCATTTCGCAAATGGTACTTCCACAATGAGGGCTTAGGGCGACATGCAATTGTCAGTATGGTGGTCAGGGTGATAGGAATCCGCAGGTTCTTGGCCATTGTCAATGCTCTGGTAAGAAGGTGCGAGACAAAAGTTTTTGATTGACCAGGCTAAGCAAATCTGGCCAAGATGAGTGCGTGCCTTGCATCCCGGCCAGCAATGTGCTCGCGTGCTGCTGGCGCTGCTTGATGCGCCTCTGCAAGCTGGTCATGGTCGATCTCCTCCTCCTCCTCATCTGAGGAGGCTATGTAATGAGCCACTTGATCCTCAGGAATCTACAAGCCACGATGCTGTGCCATGTTGTGAAGTGCACAGCAAACCACGACGATTCTGGAGACCCTGGCTGCTGAGTACTGCAGGGCTCCACCTGATCTATCCAGGCATCTGAAGCGCATCTTCAGCAAACCGATGGTTTGCTTGATCAAGGATCTGGTGGAAATGTGGCTGCAGTTGTAGCGCTCCTCAGCTTCATTGGATGGCCTCCTCAATGGCCTCATTAGCCACGTCTTCAGGGGATAGCCCTTGTCTCCAAGTAGCCATCCGTTAAGTTGGTCTGGCGGACTGAAGAGCGGAGGCACACTAGACTGGCGCAGGATGAAGGAGTCATGGCAACTGCCAGGGTACTTGGCACAAACATGCAAAATGTCCTTCTTGTGGTCACACACCAGCTATACGTTGAGGGAGTGGAAGCCCTTGCGGTTGACAAAAATACCTGGATTGTGATGGGGTGCCTTAAGGGCCACATGTGTGCAGTCAACGACGCCCTGTACCCTTGGAAAGCCTGCCAGATTGTCAAACCCAACTGCATGCGCGGTTACACTGGCTTGATCCTTGGAGAAATGGAAAGGATTGTGCACGATGGCAAAGAGGACATCGGTTACCTGCGTGATGCAAGTGTGTGCGGCCACCTGGGAGACGCCGCTGATGTCTGCTGCTGATCCCTGGAATGAGCCTGAAGCAAAAAAGTTGAGTGTGGTTGTGACTTTGACGGCCACTGGTAAGGGGTGTCCACCTGCTCCTCTGGGCTCCAGGTCTTGCTGCAGCATTGCGCAGATGTCACCCACTACCTCTCGAGAAAGTCTGAGCCTCCTTTGGCACTGCTGCTCAGTCATGTTGAGGTAGCTGATCCTCTGTCTGTAGACCCTGTTTGGGGGGTATCTCCTGCGCCGACGGGCTTCCATGCGCTGGCGCCTTCTGGCCTGTGCAGCTTCAGGTGGGTGAGCAGCAGCTTGACGCTCCTGTTGTTGCTGCTGCTGCTGTTCATGGTTCTGCTGCTGCCGCGGCTGGTCTTCGTCCGAATCTGATGTCCAGGAGGAAAGGAAATAAATAGTTCCCATTCTTCTGGTGTATACCTCAGTTGAGGAAGCACTCAGTCAAGGTGGGGAGAGGGATTTCCCAGGAGGTCACACTGGAGATGAGTGTCAGGCTCCAAACTTCCACAACAATGAATGTGCCTGCTAAAAGGTCCCCAGACCTGAGGCAACAAAGTTCTGCCACCTGCAAATGAAGATTGCTGAAAACTCCTTTTTAATGGTGGAGCTGCAGCTGGTAGTAAGCAGTTCACTTGTGCTACCACCAGGTTTCACTGGCGTGTTTCAGAGGAGGCATGCAGCACGTGGGAAAACTGTTAAAATCACAAAGGACCCTCAAAATGGGATTATAGAGGCACTTAACTGGTTGTTAATGGCATTAAGGGCCAGAGGCAGGATGGAAACGGGGTCAGAAAACATGCATTTGGGAAAATTGCTTGGAGTCGGGATCGGGCCCGCCCGCCAGTTTTTGCGATTTTAACACCTCACACGCCTCCAATCCCGCCTCCTCGGGCCTGGCAAAATCGAGCCCTATGCCTCTATTTATAAAGCCCAGGATCCCATGTGCTTTATTAACTGCTTTGCTAACCTGTCCTGCCAGCTTCAAAGATTTGTACACAAACACCCCCAGGTCTCTCTGTTCTTGCACCCCCTTCAAAACTGTACCATTTAGTGTGTGTTGTCTCTCCTCAATCTTCCTACCAAAATGTATCACCTCTCACTTTTCTGCATTGAATTTCATCTGCCACGTGTCTGCCCATTCCACCAGCCTGTCTATGTCCTCTTGAAGTCCATTACTATCTTCCTCACTGTTTACTACACTTCAAGTTTTGTGTCATCTGAAAATTTCGGAATTGTGCCCTGTACCGCCAAGTCCAAGTCATTAATGTATGTCAAAAACAACTGAACCTTGGGGAACTCCACTCTAAACCCCCCTCCCGTCCGAAGAACAACCAGTCACCACAACTCTCAGTTATCTATCCCTTAGCCAATCTTGTATCCATGCTGCTACTGTTGGCAGGACTCAGGTTCCTGGCCCATTTCCTACCCCGTCTGCCCGTTCCTGCCTCTCCCTGAGTCCACTGTGGTAGGACTGAGGCAGCAGAAGGAATGGCTCCCAATGCTGCAAGTGGGGGAGAGGGCCTCCACTTTCTGGCCTAGAAATTCATTAAGGCGCCGGCAGCTTTGCGGCCAGTTACCGCCTAAAGAGGGCTTCTGCGCCAATACAGGAGTTTGCGCTGATATTCAGCGCAGCGGTAATGGCGGCGGTATCCGTTAGCGCTGGGCCAGCACCGATGACATCATCGGTGTGCGCAGTGCCCCGGTTCCGCCCCGATACCGGCCCGATCCCCATATTTAGTTGCGGCCGCCTCTTCCGCAGTAGCCGCAAACAGCGACCAGAAAACGGGGCCGTACTGTAGCCTTAGTGGGGCACTTTAAGGTGGAGGTGCGGCCGGCTGCTTTTTCAGCGGCCGCCTGCCCGCACCTCCTTCCCCGGCCTCCTCCACCACCCCCCCCCCGCGGCATTGCCGGCTGCTTTCTGCGAACCCGGCACTTCTCCGTGGTGCCGGGCTCATTTGCTGGCACTATCCAGCGGTGATCTCCCCGTGGCAGGCACCTCCCCCTTAAGAGAAGGAGGAGGCCTGCAGTACCGCAGCCTGCCGCTCCGCAGCGGGTGGCGCAGCGGCGCCTAGAGTGCTGAAATTCAGTTTCAGCGCCCCAAGCGGGGGCCGGCACACCCTGGAATAGCGCCCGGTTCCAACTTGGGGCGCAAAAACTGAATATCTGACGGTCGCAACTGGCTCCGCGCCCAGCGCTAACTTTTGGGCGCTAGCCAGCTGGCGGGGCCATAGTGAATTTCTAGGCCTCTTTGTCCTGGGGAAAAGACACGCACATTTAGAAAAGAAAGACACAAATGGGGGGAGAAGGTGAATGTCATTGAGGCCTCTCCGGCATTGTGGAAATTCGCCCCCAATGATCCAACAGCGCACGCCACGGAGCCAGCCATAGGGGGGGAGGGGGGCGAGTCAACATCCTAGCCACACAGGAGCACCTTCTAGTGGCGAGGGCTGTCACAACAGTGGCTGAGGCCTAGCAGCAGGCTGTCTGCCTTCCTTGGCCCAGAAATTGCTGGAGCGAGGAATCTCGCATCGTGTCCTGTTAGAGTTGTTCCTGCACCCTTCAGCACAAAAATGTTTTGCCCACAGAGTTGCTGCAAGTGCGAGCTGATAATAGTGCAGCGAGGACAGCGGGGCATCTGGGACCTTGGTGAGCGACTGCACCAACAGTGTATCTCCTTAACCAATGAGATTTTAAGGATTGAGAAATAAACATAGAGTCATAGAGTTATACAGCACAGAAAGAGGCCCTTCGGCCCATCATGTCTGCGCCGGCCATCAAGCCCTGTCTATTCTAATCCAATTTTCCAGCACTTAGTCCGTAGCCTTGTATGCTGTGGCATTTCAAGTGCTCATCTAAATGCTTCTTGAATGTTGTGAGGGTTCCTGCCTCGACCACCCTTTCAGGCAGTGAGTTCCACATTCAACCACCCTCTGGGTGAAAAAGTTTTTCCTCAAATCCCCTCTAAACCTCTTGCCCCTTACCTTGAAACTATGCCCCCTGGTTATTGATCCCTCTACTAAGGGGAAAAGTTCCTTTCTATCTATCCTATCTATGCCCCTCATAATTTTGTACACCTCAATCAGGTCCCCCCTCAGCCTTCTCTGCTTTAAGGAAAACAACCGCAGCCTGTCCAGTCTCTCTTCGTAGCTGAAGCGCTCCAGCCCAGGTACAGAAAGAGAAATGATAAAGGGAGAACAAAGATTGGATTGAGGGAGAAAAAAGAGACAGAAAGGAAAAGTAAGATTTTTTTTTAATTTATAATTTGACATTTTTCAAATCTCCAACAACAATTCATTATCTGAAGGAATGAGACTCCACATATTTAATCGTTCACTTTCTGGGCCAGAGAGATTAATTGGCAGTCATTAGCAATTAATACGTTGTTAAAAAAATACGTGCGCTGTTAATTACTAGACTTAACTTTCTGCGGCGAGTTTAATGGGCAATTAATGTGCAAATGCAGCAACTCCATGAAACTCACTGGGAGGTTGAGGGCAAGATGTTGTTTTCACGAGGCTAACAGTGGAGCCATAACTTGTGGCGGTTCGCAGTTCACAGGGTATCTCTTCCTCGCCACAAGTTGCTGTTCGATTTGTGCATTAATAACATGGGTCATTCACACACCGTGATTGTTGCAGCACATTCTGGGCCCTTGCTGTCAAGGCAACAGCACTTGGACACAGTGAAAGGAAAATTTGAGAAAATGGAGCAAAATTATAGAGCACTGGAAAGGAACATTTGAGCTAGGGTATTAGTGAACAAGCATTCAGAAAGACATTGTTTAAACAGTTCAAATCAAACTGCACCCCAGCAGATCCCTATTTACGCAAAGCTGATAATATTCATTTCTTTGTCAGTGAATTTGAGGCTTGTCAACAAAATTCGACAAAGCTATTCCAACCTCATTTACATGTAGCTGATGGTTTATTGACTCACCTTGAGAGGCCAGTGGTTTGCTAGACAGGTGTTGACAGATGTAGAAGTAATGACTGGGCCTTAGATTCCCTGACATCATCTGTACACCACAAATGTAATCCGTTGATTTTAGCTTAGCGACTGGTTTCCGTGATATGTCAGCACAGTGCAAACAACGCCTTGCAGCTTTCTACAGACCTGAGCAGATCTCCCGTGGCATTGCAGCTCGTGGGATACGTCCTCTCATCTTTCACCTCTCTTTGTGTGACCTTCCGTTTTTCTCTCTTTACCCCTTAGTTCTTGGTCATTTCTTGGCCTCTGGTATATTATCTGTTGATCGCTTTATACTCCCTCCCCGTCAGCTTCTGGCTACCGTCTCTCTTTCGTCTTTTCAATTGGACGGTGACCAATTGATTGGCGCAGTCGGCAGCATTTTGGTTTGCTTGCCAGGCCGTGGGCAAGAAAGGGAGCTCGCTACTACCCCGAGCTGGCAGGCGGCGAGCACCTTTCGGGTAGCGGGGCACAGTTGTCGGGAGGGATCCACGGCACGGGACCCATTTTCTGGTGGTGGATGTGTGATGCGGGTTGGAATGGGAACAGCAGGAGGGAGAGGGAAAGGGTGAGGGGCAGGAGGTTATTTGGGGTGGGAGGTGAGGAGCTAATTGTTGGGACCGGCTGAAATGGAGCGGGGCTGGGGTGGGATTGGAGTCGAAGGTAGAGGTTAAAAGTGAGACCATGGAGAAGAGGGCGGTCATGGACTGGGAACGAAGCTGAAAGAATGGGGCGGGCGGGGGTACACACTGAATGGCAAGGCTGTGAGGAAAAGAGGAGGGAGGTCATGCACTGGGAGCGGGAGGAACAGGCATGGCCACTCGAGGGAGACTATAGGGGCAAGGCCATTATGGCAGAAGGAAATGGCTGCAGGCTCCAGGATGGGCCCAGAGGGGAGGACTGAGAGAGCGAAAGGGAAGGAAGAACAGGACAGCAGGGGAATAAATCAAAATAAATGAGAAAATAAAAAAATAAAAGGAATAAGAGTGAAAGAAAAAAACTTACCTGTGAAAAGGAAAATGGCGGACAGATGGAATTGGTAAAATCGGGAGGCTTGCCACCACGCCACCTAGTGTCCAAAGTGTGCCACTACACTGTGACAGGCGTCTGATTACATAGGAAAATTGCCATTGTAAATTTCAACATAAAATTCACAACAATGAGAAGTTGATTAGTCAGTTCAGCTCCAGCAAGGAGCGTCTTAAAGGGGGAGCGAGAAGTAGAGAGGCAAAGAGGTTACCAGAGGGAATTCCAGAGCTTAGGGCCTAGACAGCTGAAGGCACAACAGCCTATGGTAGAGTGCTGAAAATCGGGGATGCGCAAGAGGCCAGAATTGGAGGAGCCCAGAGATCTCGGAGGGTTGTGGGGCTGGGGGAAGCTACAGAGATAGGGAAGGGCGAGGCCATGGAGGGATTTGAACACGAGGATGAGAATTTAAAAATTGAGGCGTTGCTGGACCGGGAGCCAATGTAGGTCAGCGAGCACCGGGGTGATGGGTGAACGGGACTTGGTGCGAGTTAGGACACGAGTTTTGGATGAGCTGAAGCTCACGGAGGGTGGAAGATGGGAGGTCGACCAGCTGCTGGTTGACGGGTGGGAGCAGAATTTTGGGTGGCGGGCACTAAAGGAACGGTTGCCAGTAAACAGTGTACGTCGCGGGGAGGGTGTTTTTGTGGGGCGGGCGGAGGTGTCTCACAGGTGGGAATTTGGGGGGGGCCCCGGGACAGGGGGAGGCCTAAACATTCCTTGTGGGGTCTGGAGGATCACTCCTCCTCTTGGGCCCACCAGGCAAGTAAACAAAATGATCAGTTTTGGCCTCTCCTGGTCCCAGATCCTCTTCCTGCTGTCGTCATTGGGCGGGAAAGTCACAACAGCTTCCCCTCAGGCCAGAGTTAAGATAGCAGCTGGGTCCCAATGACATCATTGGCATCAGGTATGAAATGAAAAGCCTTTTGCTACGTTGGGGGAGGGGTGAATTTCCTCAGAGCTTCCTCCCCCATCTCACTTCCATCGTAACATTGGCGTAAGCGCGTCGCAAGCGGTTGTCTGTAACCTCCGATCACTCCGTCTCCCGTTGAGGGGGGAACAGGACGGGCGACGCGGACTGTACGCTCAGCGCCTGGCAACCGCATTCCAGAGTGAAGCAAAACGCTGCAGGAACGGCCTCCTCGCCAAGGCACGGCTTTTGGGTTTGCAAATGAATAGAGAGGAGAATAAATTCAGTGACAAAAACGTTGTTTTTGCCCCGTAAAAATACAGCCCATTTCACTTAATTATACACTTGACTTCCAGCTGCAGGCCCTTACAATTGAACAATTGCCACCTGAGTTGACAGCCCATTATCCACTTTATTCACCATTCCCAACAACAAGCAGACGCACAATCGTATATCCTGGCTTCCGTTTGCAAGGTGCAGGCATTTTCGACCAGCTGTTACCTCAGGGGCAAGCTGGTCCACTCCGCAGCCCCAGTGTGCTGACTAGGTCCGCAGGTGAAAAGAGGTCCCTGGACAACTTACTGGGAGGCAACCAACACCAAGGGGACAACCTGGGTAATTCCGGGATCTCACGTGAAGTGCGAGATAAAGAATTGGAGCTACTACGTTCCCTGGAGTGGATGTTCAAGGTCATAAGAACATATAAGAAATATAGAACATAGAAGATAGGAGCAGGAGTAGGCCATTCGGCCCCTCGAGCCTGCTCCACCATTCAATGAGATCATGGCTGATCTTCTGCCTCAACTCCATTCACCGGCCCTATCGCCATATCCCTTGATGCCCTTACTAGTCAGAAATCTATCGACTTCTGTTTTGAATATACCCAATGACTGAGCCTCCACAGCCCTCTGGGGTAGAGAATTCCAAAGATTCACCACCCTCTGTGTGAAGAAATTTCTTCTCATCTCAGTCCTGAATGGCCTACCCTTTATCTTGAGGCTGTGGCCCCTGGTTCTAGACTCCCCAGCCAAGGGAAACATTCTCCCAGCATCCATCCTATCAAGCCCTGTAATAATTTTGTATGCTTCAATGAGATCCCCTCTCATTCTTCTGAATTCAAGAGAATACAGGCCTAGTGTCATGGGATCTTTTATGTCCACCTGAGAGAGCCTCGGTTTAACTCCTCATCCAAAAGACGGCCCCTCCGACAATGCAGCACTCCCTCAGCACACTCAACCTCAATTATGTGCTTAAGTCTCTGGAATGGGGTTTGAACCCACAACCACTACTGACTCAGAGGCGAGAGTGCTACCCACTGAGCCATGACTGACACCAACTTCCAGGAAACAAATCGCTCCCCCTCTCTCCTTGTGGTGAAGCCTCTGACCTCTGCTCACCACCTCCCCATGGCAACTCAATTGAGACTGGAGACTAAGGACGTGGGAACCTTGCCCAAAACCAACTCCTACAGCAGTGCCACACTGCTCGTCACCTTGAACACTCACATTCTACCCTTCTGTCTAACGCCCTCTCTCTCTGCTTCTGAAATATCCACTGCACCTACTGTGTCAGCATGGATTTGTGGGCTATACTTGGTTACATGTAATTTACAGCGAGGCCTGTTATTAGCGGTGTCTAAGTCTCCATGTTGATTTCAGTTGATTCCTTCACAGCTGAACCCAGAATTAAGGCCACATAGTTTCTGAGCAATTAAATTGATGTAAGTGTAATTAATATAAACAGCAAGTCGAGGTAGCAAACGTTTCAAGCATAAACAAAGAATTCTTGGAGTTTTGATTTTTTTGGAGGGGGGGTGGGACTGCTTCAGTTCCTGGGGCGTTTTGGACTGTTGCCTTGAAGAATGCAATTGTGGGGGGGGAAACGGACGGTTAGAATTCTAGCCGTATCGCCAAGGCCTCAGCAGTTTATTTCTTGACTGGCTAAGCTGCACGCAGCAAAAAGGCCCCAGGTTTGATCCCAGGTTTGTGAACATAAGAAATAGGAGTAGGAGGAGGCCATTCGGCCCCTCGATCCTGCTCCGCCATTCAGTAAGGTCATGGCTGATCTTCTACCTCATCTCCACTTCCCTGAACTATCCCTCGATTCCCTTAATATCCAAAAATGTATCGCTCTCTGTCTTGAATATACTCAATGACTGAGCCTCCACAGCCCTCTGGGGTAGAGAATTCCAAAGATTCACAACCCTTTGAGTGAAGAAAGTTCTCCTCATCTTGGTCCTAAATGGCCGACCCCTTATTCTGAGACTGTGACCCCTGGTTCTAGACTTTTGTATGTTTCAATGAGATCACCTCTCATTCTTCTAAACTCCAGAGAAGAAAGGCCTAGTCTACTCAATCTCTCCTCATAGGACAATCCCTCCATCCCAGGGAGCAGTCTGGTGAACCTTCGTTGCACTCCCTCTATGGCAAATATATCCTTCCTTAGGTAAGGAAACCAAAACAGTACACAATACTCCAGGTGTGATCTCACCAGGGCCCGATATAATTGTAGTCTTTACCCAAATCCTCTTGTAATAAAGGCCAACATACCATTTTCTTTCCTAATTGCTTGCTGTACCTGCATGTTAACTTTCAGTGATTTGTGTACAAGGACACCCAGGTCCCTCTGAACACCAACATTTCCCAATCTCTCACCATTTAAAAAATACTCTGCTTTTCTATTTTTCCTACCAAAGTGGATAACTTCACATTTCTCCACATTATATTCCATTTGCCATGTTCTTGCCCACTCACTTAGCCTGTCTATATCCCCTTGAAGCCTCTTTGCATCCTCCTCACAACTTACATTCCCACCCAGCTTTGTATCATCAGCAAACTTGGATATATTACATTTGGTTCCCTCATCCAAATCGTGCTGAGACAACTGGGACAGCTATGGGCGACAGTTAGCATCAGGCCCCTGAGCTCAGGATGGTAAAATCAGCCAGGACCCCTCTGTCTCGACCACTATCAAGAAAGCGCGGCGAGGACTGGGTTCAGCTGTGATGCCTCCTGGTGTTGAATAGCCAGCTAGCCTCACACCTGAAGAACAGCAGGGAAGGCAAGGGCCGTGGAGTTGGACAGGTACGCAAGCAAGTCGTCCTATGCTTCAGGAGGAGGTAAAGCCTGCAGGAGATGGCGTGGTGGTGCCGGTTGTGCATGGCAAAAGGAAGAGGTTAGGTTTGTTTGTTAAAGGGGAATTGCCTTCAAGCCAATCAGGGTTCTTTAAAATGAAAGTGGGGTAGGCGAGTCTGCTTTTAATCTCATGCCTGACCCCCCCCACCCCCTTCTCTTTTCCAGGTTTTCCATCTCCCATTTTCTCCATTTCCGCTGGTCTCCCAATTCCTTGGCTATTTACACGCGCTCTGTCTCTTTAATACCTTAATGTTTCTGCCCGTTATTCAAAGGAGACAGGGCGATCGGATGTTACAGACCACCATCCCCTGGGTCTGCAGTGAAAACTCTGTCCCTGCACAAAAATGTCATGGACAAGATTTAACTCAATGAGGGTGAATTTCCTCGTAACTTCGCCGGGCGTGTGACGCACACCCCTGTTTACGACGCACTTACGCCGAAGTTACGATGGAAATGAGGTGGGGGAGGAAGCTCTGAGGAAATTCATCTCCAATCTGGCAAAAGGCTTTTAATTCCATACCTGACTCCCCCCGCCTCCCCCAACACCACCTCCGCACCCCCCCCCACCGTCCCAGCTGTTCCATCTCCTATTTTACTCCTAAATAATTTTGCCCGTTATTCGACTGAGCTAATCTGTTACATTCTTCCGCTCGCGATTCCTCTCCAGGTTTGTCTGTGTTTTGTACGTAGGTTTCTCCTCCCCCTTCTGGTTGTATTAACGTGCCTGCCTGCTGCCTGTTGTTTTTTCAGTTCTGAAGAAGGGTCCACACCCAAAACGTGAAATTTTCCGTTCTCTCCCCAGAGACTGGCCGACCCGCTCTGTGTTTCCAGCACTTTCTGTTCTTGTACCTGCATCTATTGGTTTAGGATCATGTAAAAATATGATTTAAATATTATTTAAATTATTTAATAATGTTATTTAAAAATATTATTTAGGAATATTATTAAAATATTTTAAAATATTATTCCTTGCACCTTCGAGAACGTTCAGTAGCGTTGAATGGCCAAACCACCTGAACACTGTCTGCTTCCCAAATGAGCTGTGTATTTACATGATGGAGTTAATGGTTTGCAAGCCAGAAATACCTCCCAGCAATTTTCATTCTACATGGAGATCTGCCAAACTCCCGGGCTCTCTCTAGCTGAGGTGGCCGGATAGGCGCTTGTTGGCTGTCAGAAGAGAGGTGTCGTTGTTCTGAGGCACGACTGTTAACCGTGGGTTGGAGTCACACAAGGAAAGGTCAGCATTGACACTTGAAGCCACACTTTCCCATATGGTGCTGTTTACACTCGACTGGTTAGAAAAAGGCACCTGGAATTCCCGCAGACACACAGAACAACCAGTTACAAACAGCCATTTACTCTGTTTCCCCAGGAGGTTCTGATGATCTCCTGCCAAAGATATGAGCAGAGGTCGGGAGAATCCCGTGGAGATTCGGGTCGGGTTATGCACTAACTTGAATGGAAGCGCGGACCCAATTTTCTACAGCCATCTTATAAAGAAAGAAAGACTTGCATTTATATAGCGCCTTTCACGACCACTGGATGTCCCAAAGCGGTTTACAGCCAATGAAGTACTTTTTGAAGGGTAGTCACTGTTGTAATGTAGGAAACGTAGCAGCCAATTTGCACACAGCAAGCTCCCACAAACAGCAATGTGATAATGACCAGGTAATCAGTTTTAGTGATATTGATTGAGGGATAAATATTGGCCAGGACACCGGGGAGAACGCCCCTGCACTTCTTCGAAATAGTGCCATGGGATCTTTTACGTCCACCTGAGAGAGCAATCAGGCATAGCGCTGAGTGCAGGGAACACGCAAGTGCTGGGGGTGGAAAAGTGATTGTAAGGGAAATGTAAAAGGATGGGGAGCAATTAAAGGAAAGTGTTGAACTGATACTGTGTAGGACTCCCAGTCCCATCCTAAAAAAGGTTCAGACTCTAGAGGCAAGTTAGCCTTCAAGATTTATTGAGCATATACGTGATTACAAGCAAGCTTACAAGTAGATTATCTATCGAGGACCAAGAGCAGCACCAATCCAGGCCAGTACTTGATCAGCAGTGCCCCCTAAAGATACATGGTATTCCACATTTATATCTTTTCTATAACACACTGACTTTTGATCACAGGATATGATATAACCCGACCATCATGTGCCATTGCTTTGTCCGTAGACTGACTCAAACCAGATTTGTCCAGCTCTGCAGTATATCACTTGGTTAGTCTTGATACAAAACAATTAGTCAGGAGGCCCCATCTCATATGTTTTACTTAGGGTTACCTTATCTCGTGTTTCTTGTTTCAAGACTTCTTTTCCATGGTTGCCCCCACTTAACTATTTTAACTCGTATGTACTCGAGTAGGAGAAAGACTGTGGGAAGGACAGCCAGAATGTCGACCATGGAGTCTCTTCTCTTCTTAGGCAGTCCCTCGGGACTGAGGATGACTTGCTTCCACATTAAAAATGAGTTCTCAGGTGACTGGTTAGTCCAATGCGGGACCTACAGTCTCTGACACAGGTGGGGCAGACGGTGGTTGAAGGGGCGGGTGGGTGAGGTGCTTGGGTTGATGTGCGCTCCTTGCGTTTGACGCCTGTGGAGTTAGGAGGCTGCCCAAGGGCAGGAGGTGCAGAGTAGAAGGGTTGTAGTTATAGGGGATTCTATAATTAGGAGAATAGATGGTATTCTTTGCAGTCAGGATCGAAAGTCTTGATGGGTAAGGAACATCTCAAAACCACTGGAAAAGAATCTGGAAAAGGAGGGGGAGGATCCAGTTATGCTCCATGTCGGAACCAATGACATGGGAAAGATAAGGGAAGTGGTCCTGCTATGGGAGTATCAGGAGTTAGGAGCTAAATTGAAAAGCAGGACCAAACGGCTAATAATCTCAGGATTATTACCCAAGCCACGTGCAAATTGGCATAGGGACAAGCAGATTAGGAGAGTCAACACGTGGCTAAAGAAGTGATGTGAGAAAGAGGGGTTCCTTTTCATAGGACACTGGCACCAGTACTGGGACAGGAAGGAGCTGTACCGATGGGATGGGCTCCATTTGAACCGGGCTGGGAGCAAGGTCCTAGCGGAAAGGATAACTAGGGCTGTAAGTAAACTTTAAACTACTAACATAGTGGGAGGGAACTGCTAGAAATTACAGAAACCTAACAATAAAAGAATCAGGAAAAGAGAGCAAATGATAAACTGAAGGAAGGAATAAAAATAACAGGAATGGCCAGAAGTTGTCTAAAATTACAGCGCATAAAGGTAAAATGACTACTAAAAGCAAAGAGAGAGGAATAATAAATAAAAACAATTTAAACTGTTGGTACATGAATGTACGTAGTATTCAAAGCAAAATGGATGAACTGGAGGCAATAATTTGTCGAGAGGATCCGGATATAGTCGGGGTGACTAAAACATGGCTACATAGAGAACAGGATTGGCAACTAAATATTGCAGAATATAACACATTTAGAAAGGAAAGGGAAGGAAGGCGGGGAGGGGGTGCAGCTGCACTAGTTAACGAAAACATAATGGGCCAGTAATTCCGGTCCCAACGCGTGTGTAAGAACGGTGTACTCACGCGTGGGCCCGTTGGAAGTGCTGGATTTCAGCATGCACAGCGCATGCACGGGAAACCGGCATTTCCTCCAAGGGGTTTAGAGGTCCAACGCGTGCGCGCAGGACTCTGCGCGCACGCGTTGAACTTCCTTCTTTTTGACAGGTTTGCATGTGTGTAAGGACGTAAGGACTTCATTCTTTAAGGTAAGTGGTCTATTACTTAAAATTATAACATTTTTTCCACAGCTTTATTGTTTTTAAGGACTTTACAGTAAGGTAAGTGTAGCTTTAGACCCGATTTTTAAAAAAATTATTTTTTTCAAAAATTTGATTAATTGTTTAAAATAGCTTTTTTAAAGTTATTTATAGTTTATTTAATTATTGGGATGTTTTTTAAAATGTTATTTAAAGTTAAACTAGTCTTTTGGGCGCCCGTACTTTTCATGAGTTTGACAGTTCTTACTATCAAACTCATGAATGAAGTTTCCCCTCCCCTGATTGGCTGCCCAGTGCTCACCTGATCCCAGCCGGCACATTGCACTAACTACGCCGCTGGATCAGGCAAGCACAGCGCGCCGACATCTGAACCGGGCCAGTGACAGGAATTCCAAGCAGGCCCAGGCTTCAGATGTCGGCGCGCCGGGTGAGTGCACATCAGGGGCTTGCACGTGCGGCAAGCCCCCAAACCTAATTTCTGGGCCAATGGCAGAAGAGGAGAAGGATTTAACGAGCAGTAAGATAGATACAGAATCCAAATGGATTGAATTAAAGGATAAGAATGGATCTGTCACCCTATTGGGGTATATTGTAGACCACCAAATAGTGGAAGGGAATTGGAGCAAGAAATATGTAGACAAATCTACGAGGCGAGTAGCAGGAATGGAATAATAATCATGGGAGATTTCAACTACCCCCCAAATAAACTGGCAGGAAGAAGTAGCACAAGGAGAAAAGGGAATCGAGCTGTTACAGTGTATACAGGACTCCTTCCTCAATCAGTACGTAACAAGTCCAACAAGAAAAGAATCATTGCTGAATCTTGTAATTAATCAGAACAGATAGGAGAAGTAAGAGTAGGAGAGCATCTTAGTCGTAGCGATCACAACATAGTAAGGTTCAAGATTAGGATCGAGAGTGACATCAGTAGGACAAAGATTAGGTAATAGATTAGAAAAGAGCAAATTATGAGGAAACGAGGGTGGAACTTAAGGTAAACTGGGAGAAAATCTTGGAAAACAAAGGGACAGTGAGAAATCTTTATAAGTGTAATCGAGAGAAATTTATTCCACTAAAAGCCAAAAACAAGCAAACTAATTATAGGGCATCGTGGATAAATAAAGAACTAAAGGGAAAATTGAATCTAAGGGAAATGACATATAAGAAGTACTAAGATACTAAAGGAGAGGAGGACAATACGAAGAGCTTCGGAGAGAAGTTAGAAAAACCATGAGGCAGGCAAAGAGAAATTACAAAATCAAATTATCAAGGAATATAAAAAGAAATAATAAAGTCTCCTACAACAACAGCTTGCATTTATACAGCACCTTTAATGTAGTAAATGTCCCAAGGTGCTTCACAGGAGCGTTATCAAATAAAATTTGACACTGAGCCACATCAGGAGATATTAGGACAGATGACCAAAAGCTCGGTCAAAGAGGTCGGTTTTGCGGAGCGTCTTAAAGGAGGAGAGAGTTTAGGGCCCAGGCAGCTGAAAGCACGGCCGCTAATGGCGGAGCGATTAAAATCGGGGCTGCGCAAGAGGCCAGAATTGGAGGAGCACAGAGATCTCGGAGGGTTGTAGGGCTGGAGGAGTTTACAGAGATAGGGAGGGGCGAGGTCATGGAGGGATTTGAACATGAGGATGAGAATTTCAAAATCGATGTGTTTCCAGTCCGGGAGCCAATGTAGGTCAGCGAGAAAAAGGATGATGGGTGAACGGGATTGGTGCGAGTTAGGATATGGGCAGCAGAGTTTTGGATAAGCTGAAGTTTACGGAGGGTGGAAGATGACACATAAATAAGAAAAAGAAAATGAAATTGTGGATAGGGCCAGTAAAGGATGAACAAGATAAACTCACAGGTAATGACAGAGAAATGGCAGAAGTATTGAATAACTACTTCACCTCAGTTTTTACTAAAGAGGATAACAAAATAAGCACCGCTAGAGGATGAAGTTAAAAGAATATTAATACAGTTTGAGTAGAAAGGGAGAAAATAAATGACAAACTAGCAAAACTAAGAGGATAAAACCCCAGGTCCAGATAGTATGCACCCACAAATACTTAAGGAAACTAGGGAGGAGATAGCTGAGGCACCGGTTTATAGATACAAAAGTTCCATCAAAGAGGGGGTAGAACCAGAGGGCCGTTGATCCTCTGCACACAAATGGAGATAGAACAAAACCTGGGAACTATGGACCAGTCAACTTAACGTCTGATAGAAAAGATTCTGGAATCTAGACTAAAAGAAGTGATAGGAGAGCATCTAGAGACAGAAATTATAATTAAAAAATAGTCAGCATGGATTCCAAAAGGCTAAGTCATGGTTAACTAACCTGATAGAATTCTTGGAAGAGGTAACGGAAAGAGTAGACAAGGGTAATGTAGTAGATGCCATATACTTGGCTTTTCAAAAGGCCTGCCATTGGGGAATTCCCATTGGGAAACCCCCGAGTACAAGAAATAGGGCAGGGGGCAAAAAATAATTTGCCAGCAGAGAAAAAAACCAAAAAGGACAGAAAAGCAGTCCAGAAATGGCTTTGTAACTGACTCAGTTTGCAAACCGTGTTTTTCAACACAGCTTGCAACTCTCGCCACCCATTATTTATGATAGAACGTCCAGCATGAATGTCGGGAAATGGCGTACAGGATGTTCAAAGCCTCAGTTTAATTGTCTGATGAAGCTCAGACCTTTTTTAGGCAGACATTTCCTGCCCCTCAGAGCTATGCACGGCATGCAAAGTGAGTATCGCGGAACGGTCAGGCAAAGTGAGTATCGCGGAACGGTCAGGCTGGTGTGTTTGATATGGTTGCTGTTACGTTACTGTGATTGTTGTCACCTGTTTTGCAGATTCAGCAAACACGATCACCGTCCCGAGAGGCCAAGGGTCCACTGCCGTGCCTGTGGCTGAAGTCTTGAGTTAATGTAGCCACTCTGGCTGCTGGTCCGAAGGGGACAATTGTCTGAATGGCTGGAATATCAAACAATAAGTTTCTAATTAAATAAAAACACTGGCAGCGGCTGTTTCCTACACAAGAGAAAGCAACACCTTCCGCAGGGGCTTCTCGAAGGCGTCCTTCACGTCTCCATTCCTCACTCTTCACCTTTCTTTTACACATCGCAAGTCAGGCTAGTGTGCAGCCAATCGCCTCTGCTTCTGATAGTTGTTTCCAATGGCAACAAGTTCTTCTGCTGTCTCATGAAGAAAAGCCTTTTGAACACAGCACAGTGTGCTAAATGTTCAGCCATGGACATCACTAAAGGATTGTTTACTGTCTCCTTGCTCAGAAAGGCCCTTTAAAAAAAATCATTACCCTGAATGAACATAAGGAAAGAAAGAACTTGTATTTATAAAGCGCCTTTCATGACCTCAGGACGTCCCAAAGCGTTTACAGCCAATGAAGTACTTTTGAAGTGGAGTCACTGTTGTAATGTAGGAAACGCGGTAGCCAATTTGTGCACAGCAAGGTCCCACAAACAACAAGGTGATAATGACCAGATAAATTATTTTTAGTGATGTTGGTTGAGGGATAAATATTGGCCAGGACACCGGGGATAACTTTCCTGCTCTTCTTCGAAATAGTGCCATGGGATCTTTTACATTCACCTGAGAGGGCAGACGGGGCCTCGGTTTAACGTCTCGGCCAGAACAGGCTGTAGTAGTTTAACTTTGGAATTTAGCCATCCAGCGTTGACTGAATCCCCGCCAAATCAAATACCTCGAAGCTGAAAGCTCCCCCTGCCCCCCACCCCTCTCCACAAGAGGTGCTGATACATTTCACAGGCAACGTCCACATTCCAGTACCTCCCCCAAGTGTCCGTTCTCCATGTGTGGACCTGGATGGTCAGTAGCAGCATGCTATTTGACCGCTGTGGGCATCGTAGTAGAGCCAACTCTTGCCATTGCCTGATGTGCAAACACTTGCACTTTCCAATAGGAGGGTCAGTGGATCAGAAACAGGAACCCCCACCACTGGTTTTTATGAACCCTCCCTAGCCCAAGGGCCCTGAGGGCACCTGAAGCTGCCTCTAGCAGCCCCCAGGTAAATCAGCGAATTCTGCACAAACCAGACATTAAACCTGCGGCTCAGTCATTGCGACTCCAGGGAGTGGATTTACCCACTGTGCCCCAGACATTAAACCTGCGGCTCAGTCATTGTGTCTCCAGGGAGTGGATTTACCCACTGTGCCCCAGACATTAAACCTGCGGCTCAGTCATTGCGACTCCAGGGAGTGGATTTACCCACTGTGCCCCAGACATTAAACCTGCGGCTCAGTCATTGTGTCTCCAGGGAGTGGATTTACCCACTGTGCCCCAGACATTAAACCTGCGGCTCAGTCATTGTGTCTCCAGGGAGTGGATTTACCCACTGTGCCCCAGACATTAAACCTGCGGCTCAGTCATTGCGACTCCAGGGAGTGGATTTACCCACTGTGCCCCAGACATTAAACCTGCGGCTCAGTCATTGTGTCTCCAGGGAGTGGATTTACCCACTGTGCCCCAGACATTAAACCTGTGGCTCAGTCATTGTGTCTCCAGGGAGTGGATTTATCCACTGTGCCAGTGAGTAGGATTTCATACCTGCCTCAACAATTTCAGGTTAACCTGTAAGTCTTCATCATAATTTTATAATTGCCTTCACCTTGGGGTTTGTTACTAATATCACTTGTTTGTAGCCAAGTTCAATGGGGCTCTTTACTCCCGTGAAATTCATGTTGTTTATGATATTTTAATATTCAGACCATTGTTTGAATCCATATCCAACACAGCTGCCAACTATTTTAAGGAACGGTGTTGGGAATGTATATCCAGACAAAGGAAAGGGAAATCCAGGATTATTCCAATCAGGAATGCGGATCTGCAGCATTTCGTAAAGAAGCAGCTCCTTGGGAAACGAGGTGGTGCGATTAATTCGAACACCACTTTGGAACCCGAGTTTAAAATCCAGCTCAGTCTGATGGGTTTCGTGTCTCCGCTCGCTGCTGGTTGTGTGTGAAATGAGTTTCTCAGTCCCAGCCTGCTCTCTCATGGGAGCACAGCAATACTGTCCATGATTCAACACAACCTCACTGCGCGAGGCTGGTGTGGGAAATGGAGAATGTACGGCGGGCTCTGGCCTTCGGAGATTGGGTTGAGGGATAGTGTTGGGGCAGAGGAAGAGGGAGTTTGTTTTTTCTACATCTAAACTGTGCTGAACCTGACCTGGGAGTGCTTGGTACAAACGGTGGATACCAAAGGTTCAGACGTGTTGCCTTTCCCCAATAGCGACATCACTCACTTTAATGAGCACAAAACGTACGACAAAAGGTGAATTATTTTTAAAAGAAACCCGCAAATCCTTTTTTTAGATGATCATAAAAATCGCCGAGTTTATTTTCCTGAGTGCGCCAAAAAATGTCACCGTAAAACCAGTAAACAGCTTCATTTTGCCAAATTAAGTAATATAGATTTAGATCGAATTTTACAGCACGGAAACAGGCCATTCGGCCCAACGGGTCTGTGTCAGTCTTTGTGCGCCAAACCAGCCTCCTCCCACCCGACGACTTCTAACCCTTTCAACGTATCAAATGTGACAAACTGTTTGCAGTATAGTTTTTGTAACCTGCTGCAATATATTCCATAATTCGGAGCACAGCCCCGCATTCCACAAACTTTACTGTACTTCAGCAGTGGCAAAGAGACCTGTGAATATCGTTTTAGTCCCACTGCAAACACTGTACAACCAACATACACAATGACTTCATCATGTAATATGTATAAGAATCTACACCTTCATAACATGGATATGTGAATGTATACTTAAGTATATAAAGGCTTCATAAAATAGATGTGTGAATCTATATATATAAAAGACCTCTTCTGTCTGTCTGTCTGTCTGTCTGTTCTCTATACGTTCGAAAGTTATAGAGCGTACCTGCACGCACGTCACATCAAAAGAAAGCTTACGATTACGGACCAGTCATAGGCATATTTACTTTTCCGTCAGACAAAAATCGTGCCCATGGTATCCAAAAAACGTTCAAAATTCCGCTCATTAAATGGGAAAAGTTCTGCTCATTTGCTCATTAGCATTGAGTGACGTGAAGGTTGACCAATCGTGCGGTCGAGTGACCTGACAGTTGACCAACGGTTGACCAATCGCTGCGTCACGGGGGCGGGTTCATTGCGCATGCAGGTGGGCCATCCTACAGTTGAGTGTTGAGTGACTTGACGATTGACCAATCCTACAGTTCAGTGACCTGACGGTTGACCAATCGGTGCGTGTGTGGGCGGGCCTTATCATTCTGAACCGAGGTGAGTGGCCGCCATCTTGATTCTTCACGATTTTTTTCCCACACTTTCTGTGTGTTAGGGAGCTAAAGAAAATAACAATTTATTTCAGTTTTAAATTGTATTTAGCAACAGTAGGAAATTAAGCGATCCCCTGCCCTTCGCCCGGAGGCTCGCCTACTTTGACGGCCATTTCGAGCGGCTGTGCCGGCGCCGGGCGCGGCCTAGCAGCCCGGGAAGCCTGGGCCTTGAGTTGCGGGCCGTGCTGGGAGCCGCCGCGCACAAAACTTCCCCGCTGCGTCAACAGCCCCACCCCAGAGCCCGACCCAAAGCCACCAGGTCACCGGCCGCGGCGGGCCGTGCCGGGAGCTGCCGCGCACCAAATTTCCCCGCGGCGTCAACAGCCCCGCCCGATAGCCCGACCTAAAGCCACCAGGTCACCGGCCGCGGCGGGCCGAGCGGGAGCTGCCGCGCACAAAACCTCCCCGCGGCATCAACAGCACCGCCCCAGAGCCCGACCCAAAGCCATCAGGTCACCGGCCGCGGCGGGCTGTGCCGGGAGCTGCCGCGCACAAAACCACCCCGCGGCGTCAACAGTCCCGCCCGAGAACCCGACCCAAAGCCATCAGGTGAGTGGCCACGGCGGCACAGTCTCTCTCTCACACTCCCAATCTCTCTCTCTCACACTCCCAATCTCTCTCTCTCACGCTCCCAATCTTTCACACTCCCAATCTCTCTTTCTCTCACACGCCCAATCTCTCTCTCTCTCACACTCCCAATCTCTCGCTCTCTCACACTCCCAATCTCTCTCTCTCACACTCCCAATCTCTCTCTCTCACACTCCCAATCTCTCTCTCTCTCTCACACTCCCAATCTCTCTCTCTCTCTCTCACTCCGAATCTCTCTCTCTCACACTCCCAATCTCTCTCAGTTCAGTTCAGTTCAAATGCTTTATTGGCATGAAAGTTTACAGAGAACCATATTGCCAAAGCTTACATTGCAAAAAGGTACAGTTTTCCAACATTCTGTAGGTGTCAATCGATTTGACATTTGTTGGGTATATACAATATTACTTTTAAACAATATTAATTTTAAACAGTCTTTCTACTTCATTTGGTACGTTCAATATTAATTTTAAACAGTCTTACTTTTAAACAGTCCTCAGGTTGTGACATGTTGTTACATATTTAGCCCCAAGGTATGGTCTGTCTCCTTCTCCTAGGACTAATCTCAATTTTGACAGATCATCCAATTCCTTGAAATCTGGGGTTGTTTGGCTTAGCTTGTTGAATAATATGTTTCTTGATGTGTTGAATTTTTCGCATTTTAGGAGGAAATGCATTTCTGTTTCAACCTCGCCAGCCAGACATTGATCGCATATTCTATTCTCTCTAGGCTGCCAGGATTTCTTGTATCTGCCTTTTTCAATTTCCAGTTGGTGGTCGCTTAGTCTGTACCTGGTGAGGGTCTGTCTCTGTTTTGTGTCTCTGATGGTCGTGAGGTAGTCTGCCAGTTTATATTCTCTTTTTAGGGCCCGGTAACATTCTAATCTGCTTTGGCTTTCGGTTATTTTGTTCCAATGTTCCAGGTAGGTTTCTTTGCATTTTTTAATGATTTGGTTCACTCGGATTGGTGTTTGGACGGCTGTGTTGGTCTGGGGCTGGTCAGGGTCCGGCTGAGTACTTAATTTCAGTAGCAGCTGACTCAGGGGACTCTTTTCTGGGTTTAGCTCTTGGGTCTGAAAGGCTTTGAAATGAAGGGTGTCTGGGGAGCTAGATTTGAGGTGATTTAGGAAGTTTAGTGCTCGTTTTTGGATGTTTATTATCAGTGGGTATCTGCCTAGTTCGGCTCTGCATGCATTTGTTGGCGTTTTTCTTTGGGTGCGAAGGATGCTTCGGCAGAATTCTGCATGTAGGGCTTCTATTGTGTGTTTTTCCCATTTAGTGTAGCTTTGGTGATTTAGCGGGCCCCATACTTCACTACCGTACAGTGCAATGGGCAGGATTATGCTGTCAAAAATTTTGAGCCAGATTTTGATTGGGATTTGGATGTTGTAGAATTTTCTTTTTATTGCATATAGGGCTCTTCGGGCTTTTTCTTTTAGTGCATTCACTGCTATGCTGAAGCTCCCTGATGCTGTAATAGTTAGACCAAGGTAGGTGTAGCTCATAGTGTGTCCTATAGTGGTATCACTGAGGGTAAACTGGTATTTGTTTTCCTGACATCTGGGTCTTTTCTGAAAAATCATGATGTTGGTTTTCTTTAGATTTACTGTTAGAGCCCAATTTTGGCAGTATTTGTCGAGTAGGTCTAGTTGTTGCTGTAATCCCTGTTCTGTGGGAGACAGCAGAACCAGGTCGTCCGCATAGAACAGGGACTTCACTTCTCCATCCAGGAGACGGAGACCTGGTGACTCGCTTTGCTCCAGCATGTCTGCTAATTCATTTATGTATATGTTGAACAGGGTCGGGCTCAAATTGCAGCCCTGCCGGACGCCTCTTCTCTGGGTGAAGAAATCGGTGCGTTTGTCTCCAATTTTGACCCCGCATTTGTTTTTCAGATACATTGATTTAATAAGGTCATAGACTTTGCCCCCTATTCCACACTGAAGAAGTTTATAATAGAGCCCTTCGTGCCATATAGAGTCAAAGGCTTTCTTGAAGTCGATGAAACAGGCGAATATTTTCCCATTTTTTGTTTGGTGTTTATGTTTTTCAATGAGGGTGTGAAGGGTATAGATATGGTCGGCGGTGCGGTGTTTTGGAAGAAAGCCTATTTGGTTTTTTCTGAGGATATTATGTTTGTTAAGAAAATCAAGTAATCTACTATTTAGAATACTGCAGAATAACTTCCCTAGACAACTGTTGACACAGATGCCGCGGTAGTTATTTGGGTCTGATTTGTTTCCACTTTTATATATGGGGGAGATTAGTCCTTGGCACCAGATATCGGGAAAACAGCCTGAGCGTAATATGATGTTGAATAGTTTGAGTATCGCACCCTGCATCTCCATATTGCTGAACTTTAGCATTTCATTTTTGATGTTGTCTGGGCCACAGGCTTTCTTTAGGTGGAGAGATTTTGTTTTTGTGGCCAGTTCTTTCCGTGTGATTGGGGAGTCTAGAGGGTTTTGGTTGTCTTTAATTGTTGCTTCTAATGTGTGGAGTTTTTCTGTGACCTGATGTTGACTTGTGTTTGTTTTGTTTTTTGGGATGTCTTTGTAGAGGTTTTCAAAATGTGTTCTCCAGATGTCGCCATCTTGGATTGGTAATGCTTGCAATTGTGTTGTACTCAGGTTATTCCACATTTCCCAGAATTGTTTTGGATTGGTGGAGTTTTCAATTTCTTCGACTATTTTGTGGGTATAGTTTTGTGTTTTGTTCCTAATGGTGTGTTTATATCTTTTGAGGGTTTCGTTGTATCTAGTACGTAGGTCCGGGTTGTTTGGTTGCCGATGCTTTTGGTTTGATATTTTTCTCAGGTCTTTTCTGGCATTTTTGCATTCGTGGTCAAACCATTTCATATTTTTATTTTGTCTTTTGTGATGCTTCCTCTTCTGTTTCACGAGGTCGGCTTTTACAGCTGCCTCATGGAAGATCATATTTATATCCTCTATGGCCGTGTTTACACCATCTCTGGTGATCTCATATAGATTTTCTTTAAATTTTGAAATTTTACTTGTGAGATCAGGTGAATTTAGTGCTGTGATGAATTTATCTCCACTGTCTGGGTCCCATCTGTATGTCTGGTTTATTTTATGTAGCTTACTGTGTTCTTTTTTTGTGTCTGTAGTTTGGGCAGAAAGTTTAAGGTACACATTTATTTGGTTATGGTCTGAGAGGGGGGATTGCTGCCTGACAGTGAATGCGTTGATATCGCAGGGGTCCAGGTCAGTGATTGTATAGTCCACCACACTAGACCCAAGAGTTGAGGAGTATGTGAGTCTCCCTCTCTCTCACACTCCCAATGTCTCTCTCTCTCACACTCCCAATCTCTCTCTCTCACACTCCCAATCTCTCTCTCTCTCACACTCCCAATCTCTCTCTCTCTCACACTCCCAATCTCTCTCTCTCTCACACTCCCAATCTCTCTCTCTCACACTCCCAATCTCTCTCTCTCTCTCACACTCCCAAGCTCTCTCTCTCTCACTCCCAATCTCTCTCTCTCTCACACTCCCAATCTCTCTCTCTCACATTCCCAATCTCTCTCTCTCTCTCTCTCTCTCACACTCCCAGTCTCTCTCTCTCACACTCCCAATCTCTCTCTCTCACACTCCCAATCTCTCTCTCTCTCACACTCCCAATCTCTCTGTCTCACACACTCCCAATCTCTCTGTCTCACACTCCCAATCTCGCTCTCTCACACTCCCAAGCTCTCTCTCTCACACTCCCAATCTCTCTCTCTCACACTCCCAATCTCTCTCTCTCTCACACTCCCAATCTCTTTCTCTCTCACACTCCCAACCTCTCTCTCTCACACACTCCAATCTCTCTCTCTCACACTCCCAATCTCTCTCTCTCTCACACTCCCAATCTCTCTCTCTCTCACACTCCCAATCTCTCTCTCTCACACACTCCCAATCTCTCTCTCTCACACTCCCAATCTCTCTCTCTCTCACACTCCCAATCTCTCTCTCTCACACACTCCCAATCTCTCTCTCTCTCACACTCCCAATCTCTCTCTCACACTCCCAATCTCTCTCTCTCTCACACTCCCAATCTCTCTCTCTCAGTCCCAGTCTCTCTCTCCTCACTCCCAGTCTCTCTCTCTCACACTCCCAATCTCTCTCTCTCTCACACTCCCAATCTCTCTCTCTCTCACACTCCCAATCTCTCTCCCTCACACTCCCAATCTCTCTCTCTCACTCCCAGTCTCTCTCTCATCACTCCCAATCTCTCTCTCTCTCACACTCCCAATCTCTCTCTCTCACACTCCCAATCCTCTCTCTCTCACACTCCCAATCTCTCTCTCTCACACACTCCCAATCTCTCACTCTCACACTCCCAATCTCTCTCTCTCTCACACTCCCAATCTCTCTCTCTCACACATCTCCCAATCTCTCTCTCTCTCACACTCCCAATCTCTCTCTCTCACTCCCAGTCTCTCTCTCACATTCCCAATCTCTCTCTCTCTCTCACTCCAAATCTCTCTCTCACACTCCGTCTCTCTCTCTCTCACACTCCCAATCTCTCTCTCTCACACTCCCAAACTCTCTCTCTCACACTCCCAATCTCTCTCTCTCACACTCCCAATTCTCTCTCTCACACTCCCAATCTCTCTCTCTCTCACACTCCCAATACTCCTCTCTCTCTCACTCCCAGTCTCTCTCTCTCACACTCCAATCTCTCTCTCACACCTCCCAATCTCTCTCTCTCTCACTCCCAATCTCTCACTCACACTCCCAATCTCTCACACTCCCAAGTCCTCTCTCTCTCTCACACTCCCAATCTCTCTCTCTCTCACTCCCAATCTCTCTCTCTCACACTCCCAGTCTCTCTCTCTCCACACTCCCAATCTCTCTCTCTCTCACACTCCCAATCTCTTCTCTCTCACACTCCCAATCTCTCTCTCTCACACACTCCCAATCTCTCTCTCTCACACTCCCAATCTCTCTCTCTCTCACACTCCCAATCTCTCTCTCTCTCACACTCCCAATCTCTCTCTCTCACACTCCCAATCTCTCTCTCTCTCACACTCCCAATCTCTCTCTCTCTCTCACTCCCAATCTCTCTCTCTCACATCCCAATCTCTCACTCCCAGTCTCTCTCTCTCTCACACTCCCAATCTCTCTCTCTCTCACTCCCAATCTCTCTCTCTCACACTCCCAATCTCTCTCTCTCACACTCCCATCTCTCTCTCTCTCACACTCCCAATCTCTTCTCTCTCACACTCCCAATCTCTCTCTCTCACACACTCCCAATCTCTCTCTCTCACACTCCCAATCTCTCTCTCTCTCACACTCCCAATCTCTCTCTCTCACACTCCCAATCTCTCTCTCTCACACTCCCAATCTCTCTCTCCTCTCACACTCCCAATCTCTCTCTCTCTCACACTCCCAATCTCACCTCACCACTCCCAATCTCTCTCTCTCACACTCCCAGTCTCTCTCTCTCACACTCCCAATCTCTCTCTCTCTCACACTCCCAATCTCTTCTCTCTCACACTCCCAATCTCTCTCTCTCACACAATCCCAATCTCTCTCTCTCACACTCCCAATCTCTCCACACTCCCAATCTCTCTCTCTCTCACACTCCCAATCTCTCTCTCACATTCCCAATCTCTCTCTCTCACACTCCCAATCTCTCTCTCTCACACTCCCAATCTCTCACTCTCACACACTCCCAATCTCTCTCTCTCACACTCCCAATCTCTCACACTCACTCCCAGTCTCTCTCTCTCACACACTCCCAATCTCTTTCTCTCTCACACTCCCAATCCTCTCTCTCTCACACACTCCCAATCTCTCTCTCTCACACTCCAATCCTCTCACACTCCCAATCTCTCTCTCTCTCACACTCCCAATCCTCTCTCACATTCCAATCTCTCTCTCTCACACTCCCAATCTCTCCTCTCTCACACTCCCAAACTCTCTCTCTCACACACTCCCAATCTCTCTCTCACACTCCCAATCTCTCTCACACTCACAATCTCTCTCTCTCTCACACTCCCAATCTCTCTCTCTCACACTCCAATCTCTCTCTCTCCACTCCAATCTCTCTCTCTCTCACACTCCCAATCTCTCTCTCAACACACTCCCAACTCTCCTCTCTCACACTCCCAATCTCTCACTCTCACTCCCAGTCTCTCTCTCTCTCACACTCCCAATATCTCTCTCCTCTCACTCCCAATCTCTCTCTCTTCTCACTCCAATCCTCTCTCTCTCACACTCCCAATCTCTCTCTCTCACACCCAACTCTCTCTCTCACACTCCCAATCTCTCTCTCTCACACTCCCAGTCTCTCTCTCTCACACACTCCCAATCTCTCTCTCTCTCACTCCCAATCTCTCTCTCTCACACTTCCAGTCTCTCTCTGTCTCACACTCCCAATCTCTCTCTCTCACACTCCAATCTCTCTCTCTCACTCCCAATCTCTCTCTCTCTCACACTCCCAATCTCTCTCTTTCTCACTCCAATCTCTCTCTCTCTCACACTCCCAATCTCTCTCTCTCACACTCCCATCTCTCTCTCTCACACTCCCAATCTCTCTCTCTCTCACTCCCAGTCTCTCTCTCTTACACTCCAATCTCTCTCTCTCACACTCCCAATCTCTCTCTCTCACACTCCCAATCTCTCTCTCTCTCACACTCCCAATCTCTCTCTCTCTCAGACTCCCAATCTCTCTCTCACACACTCCCAATCTCTCTCTCTCACTCCCAGTCTCTCTCTCTCTCACTCCCAACTCTCTCTCTCTCACACTCCAATCTCTCTCTCTCACACTCCCAATCTCTCTCTCTCTCACACTCCCAATCTCTCTCTCTCACACACTCCCAATCTCTCTCTCTCACACTCCCAATCTCTCTCTCTCTCACACTCCCAATCTCTCTCTCTCACACACTCCCAATCTCTCTCTCTCACCACTCCCAATCTCTCTCTCTCACTCCCAGTCTCTCTCTCACATTCCCAATCTCTCTCTCTCTCACACTCCCAATCTCTCTCTCTCACTCCATCTCTCTCTCTCTCACACTCCCAATCTCTCTCTCTCTCACACTCCCAAACTCTCTCTCTCACACTCCCAATCTCTCTCTCTCACACTCCCAATCTCTCTCTCTCTCACACTCAAAATCTCTCTCTCTCTCACACTCCCAATCTCTCTCTCTCTCACTCCCAGTCTCTCTCTCTCACACTCCCAATCTCTCTCTCACACTCCCAATCTCTCTCTCTCTCATCCCAATCTCTCTCTCACACTCCCAATCTCTCTCACTCCCAGTCTCTCTCTCTCTCACACTCCCAATCTCTCTCTCTCTCACTCCCAATCTCTCTCTCTCACACTCCAGTCTCTCTCTCTCACACTCCCAATCTCTCTCTCTCTCACACTCCAATCTCTTTCTCTCTCACACTCCCAATCTCTCTCTCTCACACACTCGAATCTCTCTCTCTCACACTCCAATCTCTCTCTCTCTCACACTCCCAATCTCTCTCTCTCACACTCCCAATCTCTCTCTCTCTCACCACTCCAATCTCTCTCTCTATCACACTCCCAATCTCTCTCTCTCTCACTCCCAATCTCTCTCTCTCTCTCTCACACTACCCAATCTCTCTCTCTCTCACACTCCCAATCTCTCTCTCTCTCACACTCCCAATCTCTCTCTCTCTCACTCCCAATCTCTCTCTCTCACACTCCCAATCTCTCTCTCTCTCACTCCCAATCTCTCTCTCTCACACTCCCAGTCTCTCTCTCTCACACTCCCAATCTCTCTCTCTCTCACACTCCCAATCTCTTTCTCTCTCACACTCCCAATCTCTCTCTTTCACACACTCCAATCTCTCTCTCTCACACTCCCAATCTCTCTCACACTCCAATCTCTCTCTCTCTCACACTCCCAATCTCTCTCTCACATTCCCAATCTCTCTCTCTCACACTCCCAATCTCTCTCTCTCTCACACTCCCAATCTCTCTCTCTCACACACTCCCAATCTGTCCTCTCACACTCCCAATCTCTCACTCTCACTCCCAGTCTCTCTCTCTCTCACACTCCAATCTCTCTCTCTCTCACTCCCAATCTCTCTCTCCTCTCACTCCCAATCTCTCTCTCTCTCACACTCCCAGTCTCTCTCTCTCACACACTCCAATCTCTCTCTCTCTCACTCCCAATCTCTCTCTCTCACACTCCCAGTCTCTCTCTGTCTCACACTCCCAATCTCTCTCTCTCACACTCCCATCTCTCTCTCTCACACCTCCCAATCTCTCTCTCGCTCTCACACTCCCAATCTCTCTCTTCTCACTCCCAATCTCTCTCTCTCTCACACTCCCAATCTCTCTCTCTCACACTCCCAATCTCTCTCTCTCACACTCCAATCTCTCTCTCTCTCACACTCCCAGTCTCTCTCTGTCTCACACTCCCAATCTCTCTCTCTCACACTCCCAGTCTCTCTCCCTCTCACACTCCCAATCTCTCTCTCTCTCTCACACTCCCAATCTCTCTCGCTCTCACACTCCCAATCTCTTTCTCTCTCACACTCCAATCTCTCTCTCTCTCTCACACTCCCAATCTCTCTCTCTCACACTCCCAATCTCTCTCTCTCTCACACTCCCAATCTCTCTCTCTTCACACTCCCAATCTCTCTCTCTCACACTCCCATCTCTCTCTCTCTCTCACTCCCAATCTCTCTCTCTCACACTCCCAATCTCTCTCTCTCACTCCCAGTCTCTCTCTCTCTCACACTCCCAATCTCTCTCTCTCACACTCCAATCTCTCTCTCTCACACTCCCAATCTCTCTCTCCAATCTCTCTCTCTCTCTCACTCCCAATCTCTCTCTCTCACACTCCCAATCTCTCTCTCTCACTCCCAGTCTCTCTCTCTCTCACCTTCTGTCTGTTTCCCTCTCCCTAGCTCTCAGTCTTGCTCACTCTCTCCATGTCTCTCTCAGTTCAGTTCAGTTCAGTTCAAATGCTTTATTGGCATGAAAGTTTACAGAGAACCATATTGCCAAAGCTTACATAGCAAAAAGGTACAGTTTTCCAACATTCTGTAGGTGTCAATCGATTTGACATTTGTTGGGTATATACAATATTACTTCTTAAACAATATTAATTTTAAACAGTCCTTTCTACTCATTTGGTACGTTCAATATTAATTTTAAACAGTCTTACTTTTAAACAGTCCTCAGGTTGTGACATGTTGTTACATATTTAGCCCAAGGTATGGTCTGTCTCCTTCTCCAAGGACTAATCTCAATTTTGACAGATCATCAATTCCTTGAAATCTCTCTCTCTCTCTATCTCCTTCTGTCTGTTTCCCTCTCCCTATCTCTCAGTCTTGCTCACTCTCTCCATGTCTCTCCCTCTCTCTATTCTCTCTCCTTCTGTCTGTTTCCCTTTCCCTATCTCTCAGTCTTGCTCACTCTCTCCATGTCTATCTCTCTCTCTCTCACCCTTCTCTCTGTTTCCCTCTCCCTATCTCTCACTTCTCACTCTCTCCATCTCTCTCTCTCTCTCTCTTGCCTTCTGTCTGTTTCCCTCTCCCTATCTCTCAGTCTTGCTCACTCTCTCCATCTCTCTCTCTCTCTCTCTCTCTCTCTCTCCTTCTGTCTGTTTCCCTCTCCCTATCTCTCAGCCTTGCTCACTCTCTCCATGTCTCTCTCTCTCTCTCTCTCTCTCACCTTCTGCCTGTTTCCCTCTCCCTAGCTCTCAGTCTTGCTCACTCTCTCCATGTCTGTCTCTCTCTCTCTCTCTCTCTCTTGCCTTCTGTCTGTTTCCCTTCTCCCTATCTCTCAGTCTTGCTCACTCTCCTCCATGTCTCTCTCTCTCTCTCTCGCCTTCTGTCTGTTTCCCTCTCCCGATCCCTCAGTCTTGCTCACTCTCTCCATGTCTCTCTCTCTCTCTCTCTCCTTCTGTCTGTTTCCCTCTCCCTATCTCTCAGCCTTGCTCACTATCTCCATGTCTCTCTCTCTCTCAGTTTTCAGTTCAGTTCAGTTCAAATGCTTTATTGGCATGAAAGTTTACAGAGAACCATATTGCCAAAGCTTACATTGCAAAAAGGTACAGTTTTCCAACATTCTGTAGGTGTCAATCGATTTTGACATTTGTTGGGTATATACAATATTACTTTTAAACAATATTAATTTTAAACAGTCTTTCTACTTCATTTGGTACGTTCAATATTAATTTTAAACAGTCTTACTTTAAACAGTCCTCAGTTGTGACATGTTGTTACATATTAGCCCCAAGGTATGGTCTGTCTCCTTCTCCTAGGACTAATCTCAAATTTTGACAGATCATCCAATTCCTTGAAATCTGGGTTGTTGGCTTAGCTTGTTGAATAATATGTTTCTTGATGTGTTGAATTTTTCGCATTTTAGGAGGAAATGCATTTCTGTTTCAACCTCGCCAGCCAGACATTGATCGCATATTCTATTCTCTCTAGGCTGCCAGGATTTCTTGTATCTGCCTTTTCAATTTCCAGTTGGTGGTCGCTTAGTCTGTACCTGGTGAGGGTCTGTCTCTGTTTGTGTCTCTGATGGTCGTGAGGTAGTCTGCCAGTTTATATTCTCTTTTTAGGGCCCGGTAACATTCTAATCTGCTTTGGCTTTCGGTTATTTTGTTCCAATGTTCCAGGTAGGTTTCTTTGCATTTTTTAATGATTTGGTTCACTCGGATTGGTGTTTGGACGGCTGTGTTGGTCTGGGGCTGGTCAGGGTCCGGCTGAGTACTTAGTTTCAGTAGCAGCTGACTCAGGGGACTCTTTTCTGGGTTTAGCTCTTGGGTCTGAAAGGCTTTGAAATGAAGGGTGTCTGGGGAGCTAGATTTGAGGTGATTTAGGAAGTTTAGTGCTCGTTTTTGGATGTTTATTATCAGTGGGTATCTGCCTAGTTCGGCTCTGCATGCATTTGTGGCGTTTTTCTTTGGGTGCGAAGGATGCTTCGGCAGAATTCTGCATGTAGGGCTTCTATTGTGTGTTTTTCCATTTAGTGTAGCTTTGGTGATTTAGCGGGCCCCATACTTCACTACCGTACAGTGCAATGGGCAGGATTATGCTGTCAAAAATTTTGAGCCAGATTTTGATTGGGATTTGGATGTTGTAGAATTTTCTTTTTATTGCATATAGGGCTCTTCGGGCTTTTTCTTTTAGTGCATTCACTGCTATGCTGAAGCTCCCTGATGCTGTAATAGTTAGACCAAGGTAGGTGTAGCTCATAGTGTGTCCTATAGTGGTATCACTGAGGGTAAACTGGTATTTGTTTTCCTGACATCTGGGTCTTTTCTGAAAAATCATGATGTTGTTTTCTTTAGATTACTGTTAGAGCCCAATTTTGGCAGTATTTGTCGAGTAGGTCTAGTTGTTGCTGTAATCCCTGTTCTGTGGGAGACAGCAGAACCAGGTCGTCCGCCATAGAACAGGGACTTCACTTCTCCATCTAGGAGACGGAGACCTGGTGACTCGCTTTGCTCCAGCATGTCTGCTAATTCATTTATGTATATGTTGAACAGGGTCGGGCTCAAATTGCAGCCCTGCCGGACGCCTCTTCTCTGGGTGATAGAAATCGGTGCGTTTGTCTCCAATTTTGACCCCGCATTTGTTTTTCAGATACATTGATTTATAAGGTCATAGACTTTGCCCCCTATTCCACACTGAAGAGTTTATAATAGAGCCCTTCGTGCCATATAGAGTCAAAGGCTTTCTTGAAGTCGATGAAACAGGCGAATATTTTCCCATTTTTTGTTTGGTGTTTATGTTTTTCAATGAGGGTGTGAAGGGTATAGATATGGTCGGCGGTGCGGTGTTTTGGAAGAAAGCCTATTTGGTTTTTTCTGAGGATATTATGTTTGTTAAGAAAATCAAGTAATCTACTATTTAGAATACTGCAGAATAACTTCCCTAGACAACTGTTGACACAGATGCCGCGGTAGTTATTTGGGTCTGATTTGTTTCCACTTTTATATATGGGGGAGATTAGTCCTTGGCACCAGATATCGGGAAAACAGCCTGAGCGTAATATGATGTTGATAGTTTGAGTATCGCACCCTGCATCTCCATATTGCTGAACTTTAGCATTTCATTTTTGATGTTGTCTGGGGCCACAGGCTTTCTTTAGGTGGAGAGATTTTGTTTTTGTGGCCAGTTCTTTCCATGTGATTGGGGAGTCTAGAGGGTTTTGGTTGTCTTTAATTGTTTGCTTCTAATGTGTGGAGTTTTTCTGTGACCTGATGTTGACTTGTGTTTGTTTTGTTTTTTGGGATGTCTTTGTAGAGGTTTTCAAAATTGTTCTCCAGATGTCGCCATCTTGGATTGGTAATGCTTGCAATTGTGTTGTACTCAGGTTATTCCACATTTCCCAAAATTGTTTTGGATTGGTGGAGTTTTCAATTTCTTCGAGTATTTTGTGGTATAGTTTTGTGTTTTGTTCCTAATGGTGTGTTATATCTTTTGAGGGTTTCGTTGTATCTAGTACGTAGGTCCGGGTTGTTTGGTTGCCGATGCTTTTGGTTTGATATTTTTCTCAGGTCTTTTCTGGCATTTTTGCATTCGTGGTCAAACCATTTCATATTTTATTTTGTCTTTTGTGATGCTTCCTCTTCTGTTTCACGAGGTCGGCTTTTACAGCTGCCTCATGGAAGATCATATTTATATCCTCTATGGCCGTGTTTACACCATCTCTGTTGATCTCATATAGATTTTCTTAAATTTTGAAATTTTACTTGTGAGATCAGGTGAATTTAGTGCTGTGATGAATTTATCTCACTGTCTGGGGCCCATCTGTATGTCTGGTTTATTTTTATGTAGCTACTGTTTCTCTTTGTGTTTTTTTTTGTGTCTGTAGTTTGGGCAGAAAGTTTAAGGTACACATTTATTTGGTTATGGTCTGAGAGGGGGGATTGCTGCCTGACAGTGAATGCAGTTGATATCGCAGGGGGTCCAGGTCAGTGATTGTATAGTCCACCACACTAGACCCAAGAGTTGAGGAGTATGTGAGTCTCCCCTAGGGAGTCCCCTCTGAACCTTACCATTAACTATGTACAGGCCTAAGGCTCGGCAGAGTTGCAACTACCTCCCTACCGCTTTATTTATTTCACGATCAAGGTTGTTCCGATTTGTCGATGGCTGGTGTGACATCTAAAGGGTCTGGCCAAACACATGATTGTTTCCCTGTGGTCTATGAAGTCAGGTTCACAACCAGTCCTTGCATTTAGGTCCCCACATATTATCACCTTTCCTTGGCCTGGAAATGGCTGATTTCCATGTGGAGAGTATAAAATAACTCCTCTTCGAAATATGGCGAATCTATTGGAGGTATGTAGATCGCACATAAGTAAACATCTTTTTTTGCTATTCCTATATTTTTATCTAGTTTTAGCCATACGTGTGATTTCCCCTGTTTTACGGTGAGATGTGTTTGTCCAGTTCTCCCTTATACCACACCAATATTCCCCCGGAGGTTCTGCCCTTGCGGGTTTTAGTGTTCTTTACTGAGGGCACAATGATTTCATGGTACATTGGAGGACAGTGGGTCGGCATGTCCTTTTGGCACCATGTTTCTGTTAACACAATTATATCAATGTCTTTTATAGCTTTTAGGAATTCAGGGTCTGTACTCTTCATCCCAAAAGTTGAGGAGCGGAGGCCCTGGATATTCCAGC